>NC_056720.1:8011246-8091246 GCF_018831695.1 Puntigrus tetrazona
ACCCTAACTTAACAAACCTTAAACAGCTAGTCAAGGAAACTTAGAAACTTCCATGCAGGTGTGTTGAGGCGAGATGGAGCTAAAAATCAGCCGGACACCGGCCCTCCAGGACTGAGTTTGGACAGCCCTGGGATAGATGCTATCACTACTAAAACTAAAACTGAACAAACAACACAAAGTAAAGCAAAAGCAAAACAAAAACACAGTTAAAAGGTTTCCAAAAACATAGCAATGCTCTTTCTGGCCTGTGTGTAGCACCTACAGCTCTGCATATTGTTCGTAAGGACCCTAATGCTATAAACATATGGTTGAAATATATTTTAACGAGGTTCCTGATGATTTGAAGCTGGTTTTAACAGTTTGTGCGGCACATTTTGGTACAGGCCATTCTGTAAACGTGTCAAACTGTTCTACGGCTTTGCAAAGAGGCTGTAACAAAAGCTGTTCTGCAGCTGCAAAAACTGTTTAATTCTGAGAGACAAAGGGAGGGTGAAAAACGGTTATGAAAAAAAAAATGAGACCGTGACTGGCAGAAAAAATATTTTTGGGGAAATGTTATTTTTACATGCAGCAAGATTATAGGTTTATTAAAGCCGGATAGCACAAGCACAGCTCTAACGAATCTTAGAAGCATTTAAAAGAAAAAGGGTATATACTGGGTTGTCTGAATTAGCTCTTAACATCTCTAAAATGCAGCCACTTCATTTGTGCCATTTGGGAGTTGCAATTTATTCAGTTTTTCCTTTTCTTGCTCTATGAATTTTGCAAGGGATTCCCAATTACACCCAAAGGAGGCCGATCCTGAAATGATCGTTCTGGTAAAGTACCACTAGTGAGAAAATAGAAGACCAAAAAACTGGGGTTTCCAAAAAAAAAAAAAAAATGGTGGCTGAACTTGACTGTTTAGTTTTAATAGACTCCGCCATGGGTCACTGTTGTAATGAGCGCGCTGTAGAATGAAACAAGAAAGTACTATTCAAGCTTTCCATTAGAGCCATTCATCTCATTAACCGTTTCGTCAGTGCAGTCTAATTTAAGCAAAATACACCGACTCCGATCGCCATGTTGCTTGGTAACTAAAACGTTGCCCTGGCAGATTGCCTCTATAAAAATAATCATTTGCTTTGACCTGCGATGAAGAGTTATGGATAGAAAGAATTCATGAGAGATGGCAAACAAAACCTGCATAAATATAATAATAATTTATCAAGCAATTGATTTACTAGATGGATTTGAATCACTGATATACGCTACGACTCAAAAAAAAAGTCGTTCTTTTATCTCTTCGGCTCACATAGCCTGCATTTATTTGATCCAAAATACAGCAAAATAATATTTTTTAATTTAATTCAGAAATCATTATAATATTCTGATTTATTGCTCAAAAAACATTTGTTATTTTTATTCAATTGAAAACATCTGAGGATATTTTTTTCTGATGGATAGAAAGCACCATTTATTTGAAATAGAAATTTTTGGTAATATTATAAATGTCTTTATCATCAGCATTATAAATGTGCATCATGGGATACTGAAGATGATGAAAATGTAGCTTTGATTACAGGAATAAATTATGCTTTAAAGTATATTCAAATATAAGTTGTTGTTTTTTTTTTTTCACAAAATTACTGCTTTTTGGCTCGGTTCTCTCCCTCTCTCTGTGCTGTCAAATGATTAATTGTGATCAATTGCATTCCAAAAAAACATTTTGCTTACAAATTTATATGGATGTGTACTGTGTATATTTACTATGTATATATTAATGTATACACAAATGCATGTATATATTTAAGAAAAATATTTTATGTTTAAATATTAAATAAATGTATATGAGTATACATATAGGTATGTAAATGCATGCAAAATGTTCAAAATATATACCGTATGTATGTGTATTTATATACACATAATAAATATACATAGAGCACACACCTACACTATTCAATGCGATTAATTGCTCTTAATTGTTTGATAGCACTATTATATATGCACACACACACACACACACACACACACGTATAACAGAAGGAAGACTATGCTTGCATACAAATTTTTCAAAGAATTTGGTGGCTAAGATTAGCAGAAAAACAAAAAAATTTCCTGCAAAGTATGTTTGTTTATGATGCTCGTTTGCATAAAGCTGAAGTCAACTTTGTCAAGTCGCCAACTGTCACTGTACCCTGCCAATGCTCCCTGAAAATGATTGACTTTCAGTGCTTTGTCACCGAAAATGGCTATAAATGTGAACAATCTGAAAAAAAGTCAGTCCACCTACATAATTACGCATATATTTAAGGGGTGAAATTGAATCGTGTCTGAGTGCTCATAAAAACAGCAACATACCAGCCTGCAGTCTGTGCGCGATGAACCGAATCTGAACTGCCGTACAGGCGGCAGACAGCCGTTGTTCCGCATCCAGTCAAGCATCTCCACGGCCTCTGGTTTAAAATGATTAAGCACTGCATAAAATGGAACAAATCTCGCTGTCTGGCTGACAAGCCCTGCTCGACATATCATAAACCTGCATTGTTGCATTCATTAACCGCAGCTTGTTATGTGGCGTGGAAGAAATCTGCGGGGAGAACCGGCAAAGGATTTTGTCTTATTAAGCAGTAGTCGGATATCCAGCTGCGCAGTTTTAAGGCCACTACAATGAATGGTAATCGTAAAGAGGCCTGACAGTGGAGGACTGCTGGCGACTGCAGAATGAACCTTGTGTGCTTGGTACAACCTCACCTGGACCACTCGCTCCATCGAGAGTCTTTATTGCTCAAACGCATCAAATGCGTTTCCTAAAATTGTGGATATATTCAAATGTACAGAGCTATAAAACTAATGGAATTCATGTGAAAATCGTTTATTCCCATCAGAGCACATTATTATGGAGATATACTTTCTTTTTTCTTTAAAAGAACCATCTGAGGAGGAAAAGACTTGCCCGAATAGTTCACTTATGAAAAAAAAAATGCTGAAAACGTACTCGCATGCAGGCCGTCCAAGATGTTGATGAGTTTGTTTATCAGAACAGGTTTGGAAAAACGTAGCTTTACAAAACTCGCTCACCAATAAAACATGACTAAAACATGAGTCCATAATAAAGCTTTCTCCAGAAAAAAGCCCATCCCTGTTGTCCTCTCATCTCAAAATCCATTTTAAACAGCTTTTTTCCCTCATAAACTGTGCTTGATCTGTGCATATTTCTCTCCTGAGATTACTTTTTCACTGAAGAAAACCACATTATATCAGTAGAGCACTAATATTTAAGCCAGATGAAACGGTTTAACGTTAACAGCATCCTAATTATACATTTATTTCTTACAAAGACTTGTGGATTACTGTGATTTTTGGACTCTCATTCTGACGGCACCTAATGCCTGGAGAAGGTGGCCAAAAGAGGTAATACCAAGTTTCTCTGAATCTTCTCTGATGAAGAAACTATATAAAAGTTTAATTGCATGTCTATTATTTAGAATCTTTCTTTCTGTCAGATTTCACATTTTTGTCCCCAAACTGTATCTTAAGTAAACCCTCACACATAAGGATTAGCCTCATAGCAGCTTTGTTTCTCAATCTGCTTAAAAAAAATAACCTAGAGCCCCTCATTACATTTATTCCACAGGATTTACAACAGTGTGAGAAAGATAGAGAAGGAAAAAAAATCATCACAGACAAGGAAAAGGTGTGTGTGTGTGTGTGTGTGTGTGTCTGTTTAAGCTCATGTGCCTCACTGCATGTGTGTGTGTGTACAAGATTAGGAGGTAATCAGGCATGGTCCAAGTTTAGCCACAAGGCAAGTAATTGGTCCCAGCCATATCATATCAAATGTCACCCACATACACACACTACATTCAGTACAGATGAAGGAGGTGTTTCAGAAAATCTCCAGACCCCACTTCCTGAGTCTATCCTGAGACACTCACCTGGACAAGAAACAACCTAACAAATGCCCGACAACTAGATGACTGTGACTTGGTAATGCTATAGTAAACAACAAGAAACAACAAGAAAACCAGCTTAAACATGTTAGCAAGTATCATTAACTTGATGTTAGCGATGCAAAATATGCTAGTGTAGGTTTGGGGCCACAAACTGAAAAGGATAATCTGAATACGCTTGATTACAAGAACAAAATATTCTTCAAAAAGCCAGTGGCAAGGTTTCAAAACGGGCGATAACAAAAGCTAGCAGTCTCCTCGCCGGGTTAAACGCTCTTCATCCATGACAGAGTCACCCTGAGCTAATCGCGGTGATTCAGCTCAAACAGGAACAAAAAAATTAATCATACCACAAATGGCGAGCCGCAGCCTGAAATACTTTCGTTATTACTCAGCGGTCCTTAACGAAAAATAGCAATACTTTTCTCATTCATGTTCACACTGAAGCAATCATGAGGTGATTCTCTCGAGGCGACGTTCCAACCTATCCTATTTCACCACAAACGGCTATAAAAGTGCAGAAAGGCGATATTGTTCAATCTTAGTCTTCTTTATACACATTGATGAACAGTCATCCATGCTAACACTGCTAAATAGGTTTATGTAAACAAACTCTGTTAAACTTGCTTAGCGTACATGGGGTTCGAGACAAGTAAACAGTAGAAGAGATGCTACAAATGTAGTTTTTCAAAACTAATGATATTTATTGGTAACAAGCTACTAGTCATACATTAGCATGATAAGGTGCTATACTGTAGTTTTCTATACTGCGGTAACAGCATTAGCCAAACAGCCTGAGTTAATAAAGACACTCTCTTAAAATGTTTCTAAAAATGGATAGAAACTGATAGCTTTAACAGAAAAAAAAACATTAGCTGAGAGTTTTGTTGTTTATTGTTAACTTTTGACCAATTATCAAAGTGCTATATCACAGTTATAATAGCATATACTGTGCCAACAGCATTAGTCAAACAACCTAAGGTAATAATCAAAAAGACTTTCCTAAAATAGCAGGAACTGCTCGTTTAAAGTAAACAGACAAGAAACATTAATGCCGTCTGTGTGGTAAAGAAGTACTGCGCTAGCAGCATTAGCAAAACTACCTCAGGTAATAACCAAACAAACTCTCCTTAAATGTCTCCTAAAATGCAATAAAAGGCTATAACAATGGTTTGTTTCCGGAAACTGACAAGAAATGTCAGTGTCAATCAGCCAAACAAACTGATGAAATAAAATCAAACACACTCTCCTAATGTCTTCTAGATAATACATTAAATGGCTACAAACATAGCTTAATTTCCAAACATTTTGTTGTTGTGTTGTAGATTGCCTATCCATTTTTAGTTAGCTGTCATAAACTGAGGCGTAGCATAGCCAATCGTTTTTAAACCGTTTCAGCTTGACTGTAACTTAGAAAACATAGCTTGTAAAGCTACAGTTTTAAAGTAGCTTCTCCAACACTGGATAAACCCAAGCATTTACTCCGTGGCCTGTTCCTAAGAAGGAAATTGAAGCATTTAGACCTCATTGACTTTTGTGAAATACCCTATTCTTCTGGCTCCCTGCCTGTCCGTTCGCATTAATGAAGAAAGAGAGCAGAAGAGTACACTGGGATAGCTTTTGGAGGACCAGGCCCATGGGTACAGCTCTAGAGCCAGGTGGTAATTACCAAGGACCTTGCTGAACTCTATACTTCTATATCTCTATCTCCCCCATTCCCTTTTTTCATCTGAACATCAATTCATTTTAGACATTTCGAGTGTCAATCGAGTGACAAAAACATGTCCTTTAAATATAGTCTCTCGTATACCTCTCTTACATCGTTCTTTTCTTGCCAGTTTGTTCATGTCTGCCGATCCCACCGGTGCCCATTACCGAGTGAGGATGACAACAACAGACTTTTCTTTCTGGGTGCAAAAGATCATCTCCCATCACACTTTACAACAGAGGTACTCACATACACACTTAAACACCGAGACACACACACGCGGTTCTCATGACACAGCCTATTACGCGTGACCTTTTTCATAAAAGGCCTCCTATGGGAGCTTTTCGCTCAAGACAAGATGCTTCAGGACCAGGTCCATATGCCATATCCCTCATAGTACCCAAGGTCTCCATTCATTCGGAGAGCCTTTAATTGGTTGGTTGGGTCACTCCTCCCTCATTGTGAATGTTAAATTAGCCGTTTGTTCGGTGATAACCTATAAAAGTAAGTCGTAAGGGAGCGGAGCGTATATCAATTAACGCCTTTCTCCCTACCTTTCACCTTTTCTTCCTCTCCCTGTGGAGTGAGGAGAGAGGTGGATACGCATGCTAATTATTCAGAGTAACGATCGGTCGCTCTAGTTAAGAAGCAAACATGCTCAGCGTTATTGACGGCTTGGCCAAAGAGTTGACGGGTGCATTTCGCAGCGACAAATGGGTCAACATTCCTTTGAGGACAAGTGACATGAAAATGCAGTGTAACGGTATACAGAGATTTTGCATTATTTACTGTGCGATGTACATTATTTACACACATGAAAGTATGTAAAAGGTGAAAATGTGTGGCAAAAAATAAATGTTTAGGTTTACAGCATCATCTAGTTGTGGAAATAAAGTAGAAATTAACTTACACTTTTTATAAACTATAACAATAAAAATAAAACCACTACTTATAATAATAAGAAGAATAATCATCATCATCATCATCATCATCATGTCTTTGCCAATTGTTTTCAGCATTTTTTTCATAATTTTGCCATAAGTGTTTCAGTTTTAAGACAGCATATCGAAAAATTCCACAACAACAACAACAACAAAAAAGATAGATACAACCTCGCCTTTAGTCCTAATCCCCTGTAGTTTATTACAAGTTAGGTCACAATTCTCATGAATAAAACATAAATATAAAGCGCTATTGAACTTTGTGATGCACGGGGAAAAAACAAGCTTGCACAAAAATAATTTATTTGGAATAACAGCAAAATCAAATAATATTTTTTCTTCAAGCATCAAAATGCTTTTAAAATTCAGTTACTGTAGATGCTCAGGATTTGATGTCATATCTTCACCTCAGGCCTGAGGAGGAGGAAAAAAAAAAAAAAAAAAAAAGTTGTTGTTTTTTCTTCACAGTAGATGAGAAGTTGAGGGGAGCGAGGAGGTTAGGGCCGTGGGGAACTAATGATGAGAAATCAGCGTGCAATCCCACCGCCCTGAAATGACCAACTGATGAAAGCCGGAAGAAACGTATAACATATAAATCGAGATGATACGGCCACCCAACACCAACTGTTAATAATTAAATTCGTGCAGTATCTGTTCAGTCACTCGCTCGCTCTTGTACACATTCTCTGATCTTGTAGAAGAAGTCACAATAATTATATTCTAAATATAATCATTATGTGAGCAGATGAATATCAGAAACTCACACATTTCAGACGAAATCTTTTGATCATCTGATCTCGTATGATCTAGTGCTTCTAACAAACTTTCAATGCGTAAGTGAGAAAAAAAAAAAAAAAAAACATCTCCATTACTAGCCAAGGGCTCAGACGTTATGCTAACAAGTTACAACCTAAATGCAAACTACAGTCTTGTACCAAAAGTTTTTATCATGTTTGCTTTCGTATCGTAGTGGGGATATAATGACTGTTGTTCTTAAATTAAAGCTAATTATAACCTCCAGGACGTATGGGATTACCTCTCTCGCTGATCCAGCACATGTAACTGCCTACAATAATACATAAACACATTGACAGAACAAAACTTTGCTTATTTAAATATTGACTATATTTTTTGTTTAAATAGTTGAAGATCGATATAATAGATGGATAGATCAATCAACATACCGGTAGAACGATAGATAGAACGATAGAACGATAGATAGAACGATAGATAGAACGATAGATAGAACGATAGATAGAACGATAGATAGATAGAACGATAGATAGATAGAACGATAGATAGATAGAACGATAGATCAACAGAACGATAGAATGATATATAGAGTTTAGATTCTCTCTGTTTGGCGTTTCTCAGTATGTTCCTAATCTTATGTCCTAATGTTCTCGTAATACATCATCAGCTGTTGGAGCTCCATTCCAATACTCAAGAAAGTGAGTGCAGAGGAAGAATGATCGTACCCCGGGTGTGTTCTTGATATCAAAGAAGCACTGAATGCAGACCTGAGACGATCGAATCGCTAGAAATCTCAGAAGAGGCTGCTGGAGGCTGACGTACGGAAGCCTATAGGCTTTAAACTTTTTTTTCTCGCTGCAAACATTTGGCTGTGATGTCATGTGTTATTTATTGTCTCTCTCCTTAAAACGCAGGCAACGAGATCACATCACATCTCAATTCTCACAAAAAAGCGTTCCGAGCCCTCACGTCCTTCGGAGTTCGTTCTTTCAAGGTATCCGGCGCGACTGGCCTCCACAAGAACGCCAGTCTGCTTTTTCCATTCACTTTCCTTTCTCTGGCTATTTCTTCCATATTCACCTGCTTTTATGGCCCCAGTCCATGTTCCTTTCTCCTCATCTCCGTCTTTTCATTTTAATCACCTGCCCTCTCGCTCTTTATCATCCTTTCCCTCCTCTCATTTCCGATCCCATTCAACTACCTTTCATCCACCTGACTCATTCTTTTACTCCCCCACCGTTCGCTCCCATTCACTCCCGTAATATTTCTTTCTCGTACCTTCTCTTTCTTTTTTCGCTCCCTTTTGTGATTCCAGCAGTGCTGATGAGAACAAAATCAGTGTTGTCAAAACCAGGACCACCCGCTGACTGAACAAACCGGCCTGAAAATAGCCCCCTTAACCCCCCACCGCAGAAAAAAAAACGTCGCTCCACAGCTGCATTATTGCATACAGCTTGTCAGAAACGTGCAGTGCCGTCTGTCTCATTATGATTTTGATGTGACGCCATTACGATCATTATCTCCTCCTGTTCTGGCCTCTTTATTGCGCCTGTTTTTTGAGAACATCGTCTCTCTATTCTGTAATATTTTCACAGCCTTTCTTAGTCACAGACAAAAACAGACAAACACATACAGAGAAAAATATGACCAGGACTTTGTGGGGGGTGGCAGTCACACTTATGAGCATGCCAGTCGTGACTAGCAGAAGCGAGAGAAAGCCAATTATAGAGTGATACTAATACATTCCAGGATGACGTGATTTCCTCAGCACAATGTGATTTACACATGTTCCGAGAAAAACATCCATTACTTCTCCTGGTACAATACTTTTTCTAAGTCTCACCTTAATTCAACCCCCTAAAATCCAATGACTGGCCAGTGATTGGATGATTGTTTTGTCCTGCTTATGTAAATGACGGTAAAGGGTTAGTTCATTTCTATTTACTCATTATGTTACTACTGTACTAATCAGTGCTATTGTCGTTAATGAAAACTAAATGAGAACACAGTCGTTACCTGAAACACAACGGAGAAAAGGGGCAACTAAATTTTAAATTAAAATACATTTTACTATAACTATATGCATATATATATATATATATATATATATATATATATATATATATATATATATATATATATATATATATATATATATATATATATATATATATATATATATATATATATATATATATATATATATATATATATATATATATATACATATATACATACTTCTGTTTTCAAATCTGTGAAAAACACGAAAGATGATAATGTGCAGAATGTCCGAGCTATTTGTTTCTATCCAGTGAAAATTTGAAATGTAAATTGTAAAACTGATCCATAAACCATATTGACTTGTGCCATATATTCATATAACAACATACAAAATGTAATTACTAAAATCTTTTGCTATAGCCTACACTTAAATGTTTTTTGTAAAACCTTATTTGTGGAATGCAACATGCTGTTCTGGGACGAGTTTACGCAATTACTAATGATCTTCACAGTGGGGTAGGAGAGCAACTGACCCCACATCAGTCTCCAATTCAGCAATTCCCCTTAAATAAAAGTGACAGTGCCGGGATCAGAGTGCTGGGTAATGTGGTCCCTGCTTGTGGTCATCAAAAGCACAGCTGTAATTTACAGCGACTGTTTACAAAGTCAAGCAGAATTCAAGAGGTCGAGTGGCATCTTCAGCTCAGCCTCATCTGGTCATTAATCACTTTGAGTTGATTCGCTCCAACCAAAAAGAATTACTGAGAGCAGCAGGACAACAGTCACGTGTAAGACACAGATGCCTGAAATGTATTCTACCCCACAGCTGCCACAGAATGAACTAGATTGATTTTTAACCGTGTTCCTTGCTGGTTTACAAAATTGTGCTATTTTTGCAGCCCTGTTCACGCAAGACTGTTTTATTATTTAATTGTCTGCGTGTATGTATAAGACATCTCTTTGAACAGGAATTAATTATAAAACGGTAAAAATGGAACAAAATACAGCTTAAATAAAAACTCTGCATTCACTGAACTGGTTGTGAGATCCAAGGCAAAAACAGCAATACAAAATAAACTCACACAGAACATGGTTTCAAAAGCGCATCGTATCTATGCTAGCTGTGAATAAAAAGTGCTGTTTTCAGTGTGGATGCTATTAAATGTATGAGGAGAAAGGTTGTGAACCACTGGCCTATTCTCTTTAGATTGGAGAGAGAGACAGAAAGAGGGAAAGAGACTGATGAATTTCCCCTGAGAAAGCAATGATTTAGGAAAGCCTAGATTAGAAGATTTAAAGATTTAGAAGCGAGGAAAAAAAATTAAAGATATGCAACACTGAGCAAGGAAACACGCTAACGTTCACGAAGTGAGTGATTTGCTCAAGCACATGACAGGTAAGGATATATCACATAGAATGTGTACTTAAGTGGAAGGCCGGTCAAATTTTCCATCCTTTCTGCTTTCTGTCTCCTCATCTCTACGCTCCCCCTCTATATCCCACGGCTCAGTGGAGGGAGGACTGTATAATATGCAGCACCACGTAGCACCAGGAAAAAATCCTGCAGGATTCAATAACAAGAAGCTAATAAGATTAGCACGACGCTAATGCAGATGAGCCACTGGGGTGGAGAAGCCAGAGAAGATTTCCCCATCCCTGGAAACCATAGAGGATGCCAATTTACACTGATCTGGCACCAGCCCTTTCCCTCACACCCGAACGTCGAGCAGTTATAGCAACTGGTGCTGTACAAGAAGGTGAAGACCCCACTAAAGGAAGTGCAGGCATTTGGCTTAAGAAGCAAGGTTAAAGAGGGGGGGGATGTAAGATGGACGTTTATTGAAGAGTGATGTTGGCATATAATAAGGTTGCCTACATGCCTGACTGATATGCTGGAGACTGGAACTAGCACCTGGCAACTAGTGCTGGCTAACTATTGACTAGAGAGAGATGGAATAGCTTAGCATGGAATCCTAAGGGCCCTGGGTGGAGCTCTGCCCGGTAACTCCCTCTCATTAGTCCCCAGACAGGTGTCTTAGCCAATGATTGAGCAGTCAATGGAAACATTCCACCGGGACTGGCAGGGTTCCACTCCATCGGGCTTGGCTCTGTTTCTCACACAAACAAATGAACAAACAACAAAGCAAGAAGTAACCCGCTGCTCTCATTAACAAATCTCAAAGGAGTTTCGATTTGAAGAACTGGGCAAGTCTTGATAGTCAAATTGGTCTCTATCAAAGAAGCCCTCAGTAAGACGCCCAGGTAACAAATGCCCCTGTGAGCCTAAGGAGTCAGGACAGAAGTAGACAGAAGAAAGGATTTGGCCGCTCACCCAATCCCATACAAACCTGAATTTATCTTGGATAACCCAGCACACACACAAAGTACCAAACAGTCTGTCCGAAAGCCCCTTATCTTCAGTGAAGCTGCCGAAAAATTAAACTAGCATGTATCAGCTGTTCCCATCAGGGCCACACACATACGCTCAACTTGCCAAGCAGTCTCTCTCATGCAGCAACACACACTCAGTAGCACCTCATTGCACAATAGGGAACATGTCGCCAAAGCAATCTGGGGCGCCGACAAGTAGATTTGACAGGAGCACTGGTGTACGCTAGGAGATGGAGACGATACACAGTGAAGAGAAGGCACTCATACACTGAGTTACAGTGCTTTCCGAAAGGACTAATGGATAAAATCTCTAAAAGTCTCCATCAGCAGGTCATCACAGTTGAGTGTACGACCCCAAATCTTTACCTTCTAGACCTTGCTCTGTCCTTTGAGATGCTCACTGAGAGAGGTTCTTAAAACTGCAACATGCAGTTCAAACTGGGATGGAGTAACCCAGCAGTTAGTCTGAGTTTCAAATGGAAGGCTAAAAGAATCTGCATACTGCAAATAAAACTAGATTTGGATAAAACTTTCTTGATCTGACAAGATCTAATCTGATTGGCTGGATTTCTGCTACTTTTGTGAATAAAAGGCACAGGTTTTTCTATTAGTCTGCTTTGAAACTAATTACTGTCAAGGCTCGCCAGGCTTTTGAATTCTGTAGCTTTGGCAATTCTTGGTTAGAATACTGAAGAACTGAATGTGAACCAGATTTTGTCAGCACAATCTTAGATTAAATCTGGGCGGCTAACTAAAAGTTTGCAAGTTACTTGGAAGGGTTGTTCAACAATCTATTGCATCTTTGTCTTCAACGCACATTGGTTCAAGACAAAATGGTTATCAATCTCTGATCCACCCTCGGCAAAATGCAAGCCGCCAACAACCATTTCGTTTTCCATCCAATATTTTTCTACGGTCCCTGTAGTAAGTACATAAATCTCTTGGCTCATTCCTGAGGGACTGTGTGAATATATTTTCAGCATGCATGATCCAAGTCATTGAAACGTGGATTGACTGACGGCTGCCCTACAACGACTGGCCCTTTGCTTCTCAACCCTCAAGAGAAGCTACAAACTCTGTCAAACAAAAGAAAATCCCTTGAAGCGAATGGAGCTAAAGACAAGCAAGCAAATAAATCTTGCCTTCTGGAACCACAGTGAATCAAGACAAATGCGAAAAAAGCACTATAACACAGCAGAAAATGTACAAGTTCTCGCTCATGTGAAATGTTTACCTCCGCCTTACACAGATATGAACCCATTATTGCAGCCATGACAGCATAGGTTAATTCCTACATTACTTACAATGTGGATATATGAGGTATATTAGGTTTTGTGCTCTTGGTTTAACTGTAGTTTCTATTGCGAACAATTGGAACAAGAAACACAGCATTTTTTTATTGGACGTTATATTGCAGGAATTATTTTTAGCTTTATTAAAGGAGAACGGTTCATTGTAACACTACTTTACTACAGTGTGCCGAACATACTCGGCACAAACACAAACAGACTCAAGTACAGTAACTTTCCATCACTGGCTGGCAGACTTTCTAGTTTGGACCTTAGAGTCGAAACAGAAATCACAACAGGTGAACAGCAGGGACTGTCTGGCAATTTCTGAGTAATTGTGTATCTGTTTGCATTGAGCATCAGACAAAAAGGTATAACATCATTGCCTGACAAATAGAGAGATAATGACAAAGAGAGAGATATGAGGCAATGCAAGGTACTTCTATCCAAGCAAATTGCACCTTTGGCTGGGACAATTACATCCTGGATAAAAATATTTTATGCTGGCACAGCTGTGTGCATTTATCAGTAGACTGGGAATCGAGAATAGTTTGTATAACTTTGTATAAGGCTTTTGACCATGACAGGTGGAACACTCTACTAAAAAGTAGCCAAAATTAAATTAATTTTTAATTAATTTGAAATTATTGATCAAAACAGTACATATGTACTTGGGTTAATGAATCGGAACTACTGTTGAATTTACCAGTTATACTCATCAGACTGGTGAAATTTACTTACATTTAATAATGTTCAGGAAGTACAGTTATATAGTATTGGATTATTTTCGTAACAAAGTTTTATAAAAAGGTACCATAGACTAGGACTAAACTGTTCATATTCAACTGAATATTTGCAACAGCGCTTTTGGTGTTGTGGTTTACAGTGACATTCAATATCATTAATAACAAGTCATTCAAATGCAAGCCATTATGCAAAAGCTACTTATACAAGCAAGCATGGTGTAATGCAAAACTATATACTTGCATATAATGTATTTGCAAATACATTCAGAAAAAATATGCAGAGCTGTAAGTGCCACACACAGGGACTCCACAATTTTTAGCACAACGTTTGCACTATTATCATTTGTTATGGTGTTTAGGAGCAATAGCATATGTTCTCAAGTCACAAGAGTTTTGTGGTTTTTGAAAGGTCTTACCTTTTCACTCTAATAAATCAGCATTCAAGGTTTAATTTGAACTCCCCTCTGTATATAGGATATTTTTGGATGGTTCTGGTCTCTTTTTTTTTCAGTAGAACTCAGATCCAAAAGGTCAGTTGTGCCACAGTAACAGCTTTGTTTACTTAGATCTTCGCCACCAACCAGGGAAGACCCTGCCTTTAAAACAGCCAAATCTTCTGTCAAAGTCCACTAGGGAAAAATGGAGGAAAAAAGAAAAAATAAGAATTTGATTACAATTCAGCAAACAGACTGCATGCAATATTCCAAGCGATCCCAATTTGTTATCATGCACACACAGACACACTTAATTCTACGGCTTGAAGATTTGTCAACAGCGAAAGACCATCAAAAGACCTTTTTTTTCTCTTTTTTTATCCTTAGCATATAAGCTGTGATTTTTCCAGAGTACAAAAGCACACACAATCACGCCTGGCAGTAAACATAAAAAGATTTGAAATTTAGACGGCAGATGAGAACGAGAGATGCTTTCATCTGAATGAACACTTGATGAGTAGCTGTAACATATACAAATGAAAAAAGCAAAGAGCTAGATTAAATTTACTGTGGCAAAACTGGCCTGTTCATATCAACAAATTGGAAATGCATTTAAACTATATTGCCTGCCTCTAACAGGCACAGTCCCACTGAAAGGAACGAAGTGGACTGGACTGTTTTACTTTACCTAAATTTCAGCACAATATCAATTAAAATGTAATTGAGGTCAGACAATTTGACAAACTATTTCAAACTAAAGTAATACTACAAACTACAGTAATTGTAACAGAGCCAATGAGAGGTGAGGATCCATTCGCAAGCTTTTACGATTGCTGGCAAACGTGATCCTGGGAGCAAAGCAAGAGGGATAATCTGTAAACACGAGCGATGGGTCATCCAGGTACAAACAGAGTCTAAAACAGCAGGCAAAAGGTTAAATCCAAGATACACAGGCAAGAGGTCAGAACACAAAAAGAAGACTATGGCTATGAACAGATAAACTAGACTTTAAATAAGAAACACAGGATGTCTCCGTATCGTAGCTATCACTGGTAGAGGGATAAAAGCAGGACAATACTCGGCATGGAACAGATTAAAACTTTTAGTGCGTGTAACTGAATGCAGGTGAGCATGTGATTGATTACAGCTCTGTGTGTGGCATCAGTGCAATGAATGATGGGAAATGCAGTCCAAGGTGCAACAGTTTGTGTTGCGTGAGAATGAGAATAATGAGAAAGTGACATTCGGTGGTGAGTTCATGACAATGATCAAATGTATAAAAAAAAAAAAAACCTGCATATTCTTCGTAAATGAAATATACATTTCTTATTATTAAAGTTAAGAAAATTCCTAACTACACGTGATGCAATATGCCACGACACACGATACAAGGTATATTTCCATGTTAACTATCAACCATATGACAGTAGATAATCTCTGCTGATTAATTATTTTATTCAAAGTTTAACTCGTCCAATATGAGATTAAAATCTCCCATTACGTGACCTTATAGCCATACTGAAAGCAACAGGCAGTACCTCAGATCTTGAAAATAAATTAAAGCGAAGATAATCATTAAAAGTGTGAACTCACTGTGAACCAACGAGTGTATTTTTATAACAGATGTTATCAGTCACTCAGTAAGTAAAAGTTAAAAATGTTATGAATTATATTATAAACATACTCATTTAATTGGTGAGAGCAGTGCGATTCCAGAGAGCTTCTTTTAGGAATCTTTTAGGATTTTCAAAATTGTTTCAGACGGCCAAATCGTGGCTAAAATCTCTACTGGTTGAGAAAACTCGAAAGAACTCTACACATATCTACTTCACATCATTCATCATACTCTTTCATCAACCAATGTGTCAGGTAGAAACAGAAAGAGATGAAGAAGAAACTATTATTAGAGAGAAAGTGAGAAAAGGACAGGAAACAGAAACTGAAGATGATGCGTGATGTAATTTGAATAAGCCAGACAGATATGAAAGGAAATCAGAAAGCCAGATACAACAGAACAAAAGATGTAAAATAAGTAAAGAAGAACAGTATAATAAGTATCAGAGCGTAGATGAGTGGTTTCTTTTTCTTTTCGGCACAACAGTTATTCCAAAAGTGACTTCAACTAATTTACTTTTTGACATGTAGTAATTTACTGAACAATTTACATTGATTTCCACATAGAGAAAGTCAGCTAGATAGCTAGATAGATAGATAGGTAGATAGATAGATATGTGCTAGAACATACCACTATATTGCAGGGGTCAGTTGTGATTATTTAACAGCAGATAAAAAAGGCAGGGCAGGGTGGAAGTGGATGTGAGCGAGCTGAGCAAAGATGAAAATGATGTTTCGATCCAGCATGGCAGCAATCAATGCGGAGCAGAGAGCCGTGACCACATGGAGAACGAGTGACGGATGGGATTTAGAAGGAAACATAAGTCTACGACAGGCAGGAAGTGAGTAACTGAACGACAAACAAGAACAAAAACAAAACAAAACAGGGACAGTCAGCCTGGACAAAAAGATAATACTTCGAAAAGACCCAAGCAACTATGAAACATTTCGTGAAGAACTATTACAAGGGTAAAAGGCCCGTAAACATCTAACGCAACTGTATAGATATATGTAGCAAGACCTTTCTTTCATCTCAACTGTTCTCCTAGAATTACAGTGACATTAAAGGCAGAACAAATGGAGTCTAATGCTTCTCATGTGTTTCGTCTGAGAATAATACCCTTGTAATCCCAAATATGTCTTCTGTAGAGCTTCAGTGACATCTTAATATCTCAAACTGTGCTCAGATTTGTGACTGTGTTGACTAGCAGAAGGCTTCATATTTACCTCTACAGTCCTGTCAGTGGCAATCACCCATACTAGCTATTTACCCTCTGTTATTGTCAATCTCTCTCACTTGCTTTCTGCACTCCCACTTGTCGCACTTGTCTGTTTATTCTTAATTTCCCAGTCCAGTTCCTCTGTCTGTCTCAGAAACCCTCGAGGAAAGACCCAAACATCAAGTTAAAATCTCAGAGGACAACTTTTCTTATTTTGCAATGACTGTTTGTGTCACAACAACCTCTCCATCTTTCTCTCTTATCACAGTATCAGTTGTCATGGATGTACTTTTACACCAACTGCTGTGCAGTTAAATACCTGTGTTTTTACAAGCCTAATTATTTTTCAAATATCTTGCAGCACAGTGATACATTTCAATATTTTTATCTCACGAGGACAATTATCCCACTTAGTTTGATGATAGAAACATTATTGAGGTTTCATCAAGATAATTAGCTGTCTTTTTTTTCTCATCTTGACGATATGAGCATCCAAGGCCACAGAGCTCTTATATAGCTTGGATTAACTAGAATTTTCACATTCAGTAGTACTATCCATTTAAGGCTTGAATGCCCCAAAAAGGAGTAAAAACAATGCCTGTAGGATGTGCCTTCCGAGACAAAATGATACAGAATGATCACTACATAGTATACTATGCTTTGTGTAAGAAGCCACATATTCTCGCGGAACGATTTTATTTCAAACACTTGACTGATGTTATGAATTGAATATGGAGTAAAACATTAAATGTTGAATTTTGTTGGACAAGAGATTTAAAAATGCTTCTTATGAGATAGATAGATAGATAGATAGATAGATAGATGGATAGATGGATAGATGGATAGAGTAGCATCAGCCATGGACTGAAAAATGCAATAGTCCTACTATAGCTAAAGGCTACTTGGAAAAGTTTTCATTTATGCCAAGCAAAGTTCACAGCTGCTATATTTCAAATCAAACCTGCAACCACGCTTGAAGACAAACAATCTTCCCATCTAAGCTTTACCATGTCTTTTTATGTCTCCTACACGCCTGTCTCCACGTCCGACCCCTTTGAAGAAACTTACGGAAGACCAAGCATTACTTTAACGACAGCTAGTACGTCAAAAACGCCCACTACCAATCAAATCTTGACGTTAGCAAATGTAAGTACAATTTCTCAATGCCATGGAGATTGTATATGAGCCTAATTACAGTATCGCAGCAATAAGAGCAGGCGGTGCAGTCGACGATGACTCACAATGAAGTGTTCAACGGGCTGTAGCCACAGGCAAGTAGACAGTATCACTCTAAACAAACATGCTGTGATTGAACATCAATCTTTAGAAAATAAATCACCCCCATTGATGTTTCATCATAGGACACGAGCAGCAGTGCTATACCCTCACTTCACCAAAACTTCAGGAGCAAATACAGTCTTTAAAGAAGGGTCAAGTCCCTGCTGTTTCACCTTGCAGATGAATTACAAGCAGATAGGCATGATTTAAAGCTTTGTTTACCCAAAAAATGATTTGCGTATCCCAGATTAAAGCTCTTATTTGACTTCACTCTTCTTAGAGCATTTGATTCGAGGAGATTTGATTGAATAGATGACGTGGAAGGTCTTAGATGCTTTTGACTTTTTCGGTACATTCATCATAACAAAACAACTGTCATATGACCTTCATCGTGATGACTTTGAGATGTTTACTGTACGTGCCGGGTATCATGTAGCTTGCAGCAGCTACGGATGTCAAGGTGTCTCTCTATTCTTGTTTTAACTCTGTTCCACTAGACATCCTTTTTTATCTGTTCTCAGGAGACATGCATTGTCAAGTGTCATGCCCATTCAAATCGGTGTGTGCCTCAGATATCTGCTGTGAGCGTGGGTCGTATCAATTTCTGGAATGTTGGGATAACTGGATGGAGGGTAACATCCACAAACTTTGGTCTTTTACTGACTTGCTTTTAGTTTAGCTACAGCGGAATAGTGTGTGTTCATAAGAAACACTGACAAAGAACTGGTGTGGAAAAATCAATAAAAGGTCAACATGCAGACTTCCTCACTGCAGTGCTATTTGGTTGCTCTTTTGAAATAAACCGCAAGTAAAAAGAGTGAAAGAGCAAGAAATAGTTAAGGTTTGGGGGGTGGGAGAAAGAGCAGTCTTGGCAATACTAATACGCAATATCCTTTCTGTAGGATTGAGAAGCAGCTTTTCAGGTAATGGACCTTTATGGTATCTGGAATCAAGTTTAGTGTATTTTCCGCTCTGACAGGATTTGCACACCCACAACCTGTTACAGCGTCTTATACATCCTACATTTGGCAAAGTTAAAATACCATTCTCGGTTTTATGGTGCCATATGTCAGTCACGATATGAATTTGTGAGCATGACAGTCGCCTGCTGTCTCCAGTTCGCACCCAAACCTTAAACGGGAAGGTGTGAAAGAGTATTTACTGAGCCAGAGACAAAAAAGAAAAAAACAAACATACATAGTCATTCAGGTAAAACACACTGCCGCTGAGAACCAATAGAACGGATAAGACTGATTTTGGATAAAACATTTTTCTGATTCATTAATTTGGAGCTACTGAGATGAAATGATGACTTGACTGGTGAGTTGGTGGAGTTTGCAGGCATGTGTTCAGTGAAGTACCTTGAGATGCAGCGATTCTGTCTAATCTCTTTTAAATATAAGGGAAAAAATCAGTCCACTGTGACAAAATGACAGCTAACTGTCTCCAGGATAAGTCCTATCTACATCCGGTCTTCAGGAAGTCCCCATCTACATGGGGAGAATATCACAGCTTTTGAGGGCCTGATGAGTGTATGGTTTTCTGGCAACTGGAAAGGCCCAAACAAAGAATCAGTACAAGTTCAAAGTGACTAACGAGCCCCTACTCGGCTATAATTGCATGTCAAAAAGCTGTCAATTAACAGCTGATAAAGTGCCATGGCAGCTGCTTCAGACATTTATGTTTGAGGACCACACATGGTAAATAAAGTGCAACGCACACACACCCATAACCTAAAGTGTTATTAATCACTTACCTCCATATTGTTCCAAACTAATAAATTGCTTTGTTCATCTTCAGAAGAAAACCAGGAGGCTTGTGACTTTAACTGAGTTAAAGCGTTTCGAATAAAACCATTTTCCTCAACTTTCGCACCATCTTGGATGCTTTTCATCTGCTCACAGAGCTTTCTAAAGGTATTACGGTATTGCCTTTTCTTTGCTGCCTTAGAGTTTGACCAGAGGAAGGCATCTTAGAAGGTAGCATATTTTTCTTGCCTATCTTTTGAAACAGCCTCCTTTTATGATGCTTTCTAGATGGGCAACCTACTAAGTTTTGGAAAACAGCTATTATTTAGCCTGCTCATGAATAGTTTATGGAAAAATCCTCACTGGGAGGTTTTACTATCCTTGAATGTCAATCTAAACTGGATAGCAAAAGCTGTTCAATAACAATATTTCTACCCTCCACCTCTCTTCACTTTCATCGACATGACCTCTTTCTCTCTTGCCACAAGTGCTTTGCTTCTCAAATGATTTCCCATAACGGGTTTTATCAAGTTCGAAAAAAAAAAAAAAACCCACCAAGTTCATTTGCACTCCCACACCCAGAGAAATCACCCTATTCAGATCATTATCTCTATTACTCATCACCCACAATGCTGTGCGGCTTGCTTATTTGCATAAAGAAAAGTGCAATCTATTGTTTTGCATTTTGTCACATTACACATTTGCATACAGATTTGCATGGCTGTTTGTTTGAGTTGATATTGCTCTCTTTTCTGATAAGCTTGATTTAATGGGGTTCCTCCGCCATGAGATGGGTCTCGCCTCAGTGAATTTAAGACCTTAATCTGGTTGGTTACTTTCATTAGCTATCTTAAGAAAATAAATAGTAAGGGGTAATTCCGGCATCTGCAAAACTCCCCTAAACACATTGATTGCTAAGAATGTAATCAATCCTTATCTAAATGGAACAACGCTAGCTGATATGTAATCTGACGGTCATTAAATCGAACAGCCCAATAAAGAATATTCAAAAACTCTGTCAGCTTATGTTAGTATTTCACAGGCTAACACTGATCTTAGCTTGTTTCCCCATTCAGAACATTTAGAATGACGCAAATGATTCAGACAATGTAATCTTTGTACTGATTAAGGGGTTAATGTTTAATCAGTATATACGTCAGACAAAAGATGACTTCATTATCTTAGATGGATAGTTCACCTAGAAATTAAAACTGTCATTATTTATTCCACTTTTCCACTATTCAGACAAAATGCTCTATCTTATGATATTGGTTGATCCAATGTTGCTACATGTGTCTGGCTTCTTCAATGTTTTGATAGCACTAACGTCTCAGATTCTCAGTGATTACAAAAAAAAACATTACAGTTGTATTTTCATAGTAAGCTGACATTTGAGACTGACTTTAGCTTTAAATTTTAAAGATTAAGGGTTACAACCTGCAATATCTACTTTTCTCAGTTCCATGTCCCTCATTATCAACATATTTAGGGGGGGAAAAAAGACACACTGGATAAGTGAGGATTATGCATTCATTCTCTCTCCATCTTTATTAACAGCTCCCACCAAATGCCATATCCCTGTATTAGGCTCAGGTTTATTAGTATCAGCCACAAGCAGTACAAAAGCAATAAGTTTCTCAACTAAAGAGCTGCAGCTAATAAGAGAATATGATAAAAGGAGACCAATAAAAAAAAGAGAAAGAGACAGAGTGAATCCTGAAGATTTATGAACAACAAAATTGTTGGGTACTTAGTCCCATTATGCATCCGTAGTGCAGTTTATCCTGCACTCCGTCTATATGGAAAGAATCTTTTGCCTTGACCTTTATCACACACATGAAACTCTCTATTTGCCTAAAAGGCATCATAGTGAGGAAAATGAGGAACCGGTGGATTAACTGGGTCAAGCGTTTTGATTAAATTCAAAACAGCATATTACTCTTACATGAAGCTTTCGAGCTCTGAATAAAAAAAAAATCATTTAGAATGTTTCAGATAAAATTCAATGCAAATTTCACACGCATTAGCATGGCCACAGAATTTCTCACACATCATTCATGTTATTTAAGAGGAACTTAGGAAGGGAAGAGTTTCGATCTGCCCAATGGCAATTAAAGCAGTAAAATAGTATATGTTCTAGCCTAGTTGGAAGAGATCTGGGTTGGTAAATGAAAAAAAGTGACAGATTCAGACAAGCAAGGGGCAGTCTTTGAGCTTTCACCACTGTCACCCTTAAGATTTCCAAAATAAACACCACATTGCTTCAGAAGGACTGTCCCTGCTAGTGGGTGGCCTTCAAATGGCAACAATCGCACACTGCAAGTTTTGGAAAAAAAACAAATCTTCCAGCCCTGTTTGTGTGGTGATGAATAAATATTATCTTCCATTAGACAGAAATGCCATACTACATCTCAACTCACAACAACTCGAAAGCCTCAAAATAGTCTGGATCTCTGACGAATGGTCCACATAATTCTACATTTGGAAATGGCTTCAATGCCAGATCCTATAAATAAGACAGTATTTCCAGTGCAGGGACAATAAGATTCACAACTGTCTGTTCTAAGGAAGAACCTTTTCTGTCTGCTTTTAAAAGGACCAAACAAAAGTGTATGCATCAGTTGAAATAATCCTGGCGGCTCTTGTCAGGAAATGAGCTCATGTTTGAGAGTGGTGTTGGGAGAAGTCCTGCATCAACTGTAACAAGTGTAAGTATACAACTCTGCTAAAGGAACAGGGAAGAAGTAGTTGGACATGGGTCTGCTTATCTGTAGGACTGTGTAATTTTAGGCTTCCACTTAGTTTATCAAGAAACCCAATGAGATTTGTACATTGTGAAGACAAAGTGAGTCTAGATTGACTGTGCAAAACTCATCAGCATGATTCCACTGTGTTGGGGGCAGGTTCCAGAGCATTGTTATTGCTGTGTAGGTGCTTATTGATCCTAGAAAAAAAAAAAAAATCTCCACTCTCAAGTCTCCTTGACATTCTGGTCCCTAAATGTGGCTCTGGTCCATCAATGTTGGTTTAGGGCAGAGATATGCAATCCTGCTCCTGCAGAGTTGTGCTAAACTTACCTAAACCAGCTCATCAAGGTCTCCAGATAAGAAACTTACAATTAACAAACAATACAAGCAAACTCGAATTCAGGTATTATCCAGTATCGTTTGCGCTATCGACTTAAATGGAGTTACTGTCCAAAGTTTAATACTAAAGGTTAGGATCTCAACAAGCACTAACCCTATATGAGCATTGGTAAGCATGATGCTTGCCTTGGCTTCTGTTCTCTTGGGTGGCTCTCACAGTCCCTACAGACTTACTTCCTGTCAGTGGACAGTTTATTTGCAAGGCAAAGCAAGAGAGAGCAAGAGCTGTCTTTGTGTCTATCTGAGCTCACCCAACAGAATGGTGAGTATGTGTTTCCTACTACATTAGAACAACACCCACCATTAGATCTGCTGTGGGACTGTTTGTGTGTGCTTACAAATGAGGAGACAGACAGCAGAAAGGAGTCTGAAGCAATACTCTGTACACTGTCAAAAATCCTCAAGCCTTTCAATGATGCTCTCCACACAAAGATTTTCTGGCACAAGTCTCTTCATGAAGAACTGAGGCTCTCTCTGGCAGAGTCTGCAAAATAAAGTCACACTCAAGGACAACACAGAGAAAAGAAAGTCCCTCTGATCATATTCGACAAGTTACAACTCTGCTGAAAAGATCAGTGTAGACTGACATGACTTTCTATTGCTGGTTAGTGCTGGTTTAGCTAGTCCTCTGAAAAGTTGTCAAACATAAACTTCCAAAATAACATATTTAAGTTATTTTATGGGGTTATTGTTCCTTTTTGAGGCAGGACAGTAGAGGGATGACAGGAAAGCAAAGGACCTCAAGATGGGAATCAAACTCTGATTTTGCCGTGAGCACAGTTGCATGTTAACGCTCTACCCTCGAGGCTCTTAGGGTCGACAACACGCACAATAACATTTGCAGATTTTTTTTTTTTTTGACACATCTAGGGCCCCTAAATTTTGCAGAACTGGTGCATTTTCAAGAACTTGTTTTGCTAAAAGCCCAACAAATATGCATTGTAATTGTTTAGCAATTCCTGTTGAGTCTCTAACCAGCAGTTTAGCTCAGTCCTACACTTCCCATCAAGGTCATCAGGCTAATTACGGAAAAACTGTCACGTTCTGTAAACACAACTGTTGAATTGGATATTTTTGTCTTACACGGCATGTATTTGCCTATTTGCTGCTTTAAGACAACTCTCTACATACATTTTCTACACCATTTCAAAGAGGGTGCCGGTGGTGGGAAACCAAACAACAAAATCTAATTTGTTAGCAACACACAAACCAAACATTCAACTAACAAGGGAAGCCTCTTTTCAGTTCACAGCCCTTGAGTAAAAGCCCTCGGGACCAAAACTGTCCTAAAACAAAATGTGGGAGTATAAGATGATGATGATGGTTATAACCCAGAAGGTTACAAGTTGACAATAAACAACTTAAGTGATCGTTAACGTAGGAAATTAGCTGCTCAGCAGACCATGATGTTCTCGTCTCCATAGTCCAAGGGAGAACATTTACATAAGGAAAGACCTATCGCTGACAGGCTAATCTCTCTGTTGATGTGCTCTGCCAGTCAGCAGGGTTATATTCATAAACACTATTATATATTCCCAGCGCGCTAATTGTTAGGCTTATTACAGTTATCTTCCTGAAGATGAGGGGAGGGTGAAAGAAAGAAGGGAGATAATTGGTGTTTCCAAAAGAGACTGCAAAATGTGAAGAGGTCTTGACCCTCCAGTCCCTCAGGAAAAGATGATTTTGGCTATGGCCAGAGCAGCATGCTAATGCTGATGTTACTATTTCTGTGTATGGATTGTATACCATGCACATTACATAGAAAGTATAGTGTATAATCTGGAGTGAATCGTAAATTAGTCACTCTTAGTGTAGGCATTGTTCTGGTTCATTTGTTTAACAATTAGACCAATTTTGAAGGCTGAAAATGAGGTTTGCCATTAACACGCTACTTCATTACATACGAATATATTATTTAATGGGTGAAATTAGCATTCTGCACGAAAGTTCATAGTTGATGGCTACTGACAGACAACTTTTCATACACAATGCAATGGCCTTATGAGACCAGTTAATTGACTTCCATCAAGTCCAAATACAGTAGGCGACTCTTATTACTAGGGGTCAACGGTCAAACGATCAAACTTGGTAAGTTATTATTGTATTCTAGGATCTCAGGAGATGCCATTATCTATACTTGCTCTTTGCTTTTTAACAAAGTCCCAATGTAAAAATAATATGAGTTCAGGAATATGGACTAAACACATCATAAGAGGATAATAAGTCAAAAGTCCCTATTTTTGTCTACATCCAATTTCAATGATGTCATCAAATTGATGCAAACCCTTTTGTGAATCCTTTTTCTTTCAATTTGTGCAAAATAAGAAATATGTGAAAGGGCAAGATGCGAAGATTCACTATGTGGATGAAAGCCAACCAGAATAGGACAAGTCACCATGGAGACGTAAAGGAAAAAGCTAATCCCAGATACCCACACACACACACACACACACACACAATCACACAAGTATCTTCTCAGCACTCTCTCTGCTAGTGGTCGATTCTCTGTCCGTTTATCTCGATGAAAGGTCTTATTAATCTTTCAGGAATTTATCTGGCGCACACTTACAGCGGTCCTCACACACACACCTAAGCACAGACGTGGATAAGCATGCCAACGTGGACGAGATTTAAAACAATAAAGATGCTTTCTTAATATAGCTGGTGAGCTTTATACGTGTCATTCCATCTAACGCCAGAGCCCTGTAGCACCAAAGTGAAACGCCACGATAGGAAACGGATCCGAACCGTTCAAGCCAGCAGCTCCTAAAAGAACCTCATTTGATAGTTAAAAGATTCCCGAACACTAGACAGTTTGCTTTTATGTGTGCTTCAGTGTGCTCATGTTGGCTCGTGCAGTTCTGCATATCTGACTCATTCTGTCAGACTGGCAGCTAATCTGTTTAAGCATTCTGAGCTCATCTGTTTTGACCACGGTAAACAGATAAATATTTAATTGGCTTGTTCGCTAACATTGGCCAGACTTGATACGCAGCCATATGAATATATATCTAGCTCTGGCTCCAGTTCTGTCTGGCTATTGACTTCCTTGTTGTTCCTTCCTTTTCCCCTTTCCTTTGCTGTCATTTTCTCCTTCCTTAATTGCCATCTACACTTCTTCTTCCTGTTTCTCGCCAATACTTGGTACATTCGTGCTAATTTGCTCTTTTGTTTTTGCTCTTTCCTTCTTTCTTAATTTGTTTCCTTCCTATACGTTTTCTGCCTTTTATATTTCCTACCTTTTTTGTGACTTCCTTCGTCTCCTTTCTTCCTTGTGTTTTTCCCGTGCATACTTCCTTAGTGCCCTACTTCTCTTCTTGTTTCCCTGCCTGCCATGCTTTCTGATCCTTTCCCTTCTACGTCCTTACCAATTCTTCACTTTTCCCTTCTGTATTTTTTCCAGAAATTTGCTTTTTCCCTTGAAAACACTTTCTTACTCTCAAAGATCTAGAAAGTCCCCTGGTTGTCCTCTGTAATCACTGCATATTTAAGAGCCCTAAATAATCATGTCTTGCATAATACATGAGCACCTTTCTCAGATAATGTGATAAGGTCAAGAAGAGATAATCTCGCAAAAACAACAATTAATACACAGTCATGAAAAGGCAGCTTTGAACTCCCTTTTTCCCCTTTCATTCCATTTTGGGAAATGGAAAACATGGGTATAAAAAAAATGGTTCTTCTTAATGAGTGCTGAATGTTCTTCAGAACATTTTGCCTAATATAAAATATTTCTCTGCAGCTGTACTGTAAGTGCATTTTGATTACCTGTTATTTTCCTTCATCCTAAAAAATGGACTTAAAAGGAGATTTTGAATCTGCAGGAAACTAATTTCAATTACTAAAAGCTCACTCACTGCTCCATGTTCTAATCGGATTGGGTTTCTCAAGTGGACCCAGCAAGAAACTCACCTGGCTTTACACTCACACAAAATCTTTGCGCCATCTGGACTTAAAAATCCTTCCAGGCTCAATAGTAATTCCATTGTAACTCAGTCCTCAAACCGTTTTGCCTGATGCCACCGTCATATTCAAAAATTCCCTTCACACCATTCAGTTTATTTTACTGCCATAACACATACAACGACTTTCAAAATTATCACTTTGAGTTTCATCAATTGCTAATTAGCACACTCAATATATGTGATCGGTATCCCCGTTTACATCTTAACTGAGAAAACGCCGTGCAAACACAAAAACTGTTATAGAGACTAAAACAAAGTTAGAGAAATTGAAAAAGACAAATAGAGAGGCAGCAATGGTGATCCTAATGGCTCCGCTGGTCTTCCATCTCCCTGGTCTCCTCGCCTCGCATGCCTCCTCTCTTCCCTCGATACTTTTTTTTTAGTGCCGTTTATAGTTCACTCTTGGCAACTTTTCCACTCTCAGTTTCTCAGCCCACTTTTAATATATTTTTTTAGCAATGTATAATGCAGATCTCAGCATCTCATAGATGAATTTACTGCTTACAAAACAGACACTCAGAAGCGACACTTCCAGATCCATCTAGCACACTGTTTTACATTAGTGCTTCAAAATATTGCTGAAAGTCAAAAGAAAGTGATCAACTTTGAACTCTAAAACCTTTTTTATAACCATATTTCTCAATTGTCAAAGAAGAACGGTATGCATTAATCTTATTAACATTTAGAAATACTATGTAATGCAGACCATTACTTCTTTGTAAATCAATACCACACGCTAACCACAGTCTCCATCTGAGTGACACCCTACTAATTTCATCTACTGCAGCTGCAATGCTTGATTTCTTAAGTGAATGGACCACTGCACCAGCAATGCAGGCATTGAGCCATTTTAAAATGACATTTAAAAATCATATTTATCAGTAGCATTTGGTTTAATTCTGACAGGTGCATATTCATAGACATTTATTAGGAGAATACTCCTCTTGTGGTAACCGTGCGCTACACAAATGGGCTCTTAGAGATAATGGGAGCATTATGAGCTGAAATTTGAGATAGAGGGTTTTTTTTCGTTTAGCGAGCATGGTTGGGTTTTAAAATGAAGCAAAAAAATTATTAATGAAAGAATTCAGATCGATCGTGCCCATTAGCAGTTCTTATGAAGAAAAGGTTGAAAGTGTTGCAGACTACAGGGTTTATAGGAAAATTTGCACTTTAAAGCAAACTTATCTAAACTCTGAAGTTCTGGGATAAGCAGTCAGATGTTTTTTTTAATAGGTATGGCTGTGCATAATGCTGTAGCAACGTCAAATTAAAAACAAGAAAGTTGGCACAACAGAAATGCAAAACATGTTGTTTGGTTGTTAGCATGATCTTATGCAGCTTTGTTGTTTTAGCGTGTTGCTATAGACCACTTAAATATATGTAAACGTCCAGGAGGCGAGCGGATCAAGACTGCTGAAAATGAAATATATAATAATTTGATTAGGTATTATTTTCCTTTAAATTAACGTTAGTGAGAGGAATACGTCTTACAGATTGCTACCTTGTCAATGGGTAAACAATGAAACTAAATGGCCAATCATCCAGGCCAGAGATATACGTGACCCAACCTATGAAACCCTGACTAAAGTCACATAATCTAACTCATAATAGACATAATAGAAAATGCAATAGCCATAAAAATGAAAAAAAAAAATAAATAAATGAATAAATAAATAAAAATGCTTTGCTTCCTAAATACTGATTTTAAATCATCTGCAGAATCTCATATCAATCAATTCAGGAACTTATTTTGTATCATTAGAAACTACAAACAGGCTTTAATATAAATTCACGAGAGCGAAAATCATGTCAGTGCTGGGAAAGGCAAGAAAACTGCAACTTTAGCCATGTTGCGATTTCGGTTTGGATAATTTCATGGCATCACCAAAACTTCCACAACAGCTAATTCAGTCTTTAGATGTCGTTGCTGTGGGCTGAAGAATTCCTTTCTGCATGAAGCTCTGAATGTCTAAATGTTTGAAAAATTATATATATATATATATATATATATATTATATATATATATATATATATATATATATATATATATATATATATATATATATATATATATATATATATATATATATATATATATATATATATATATATATATATATATATATATATATATATATATATATACACACACACACACACACACACACACACACATATCCCACAACACATTACCATGACTGTCTTTTGCAACCAGCATGCGTAGTTGACATTTGTGTGACGTAAGGTGATAACTGGTCTTTTGTGTTTTGGTAGATTGACGGTTGTTAGCATGTTGCTATAGTCTTCTTGGTGGTTTCTTTGTTGTTAGCATGTTGCTACTGTGTTTAGAGTGGCTTCTCAGTTGTTGCAAAGCATTCAGGGAATTCCTACGGCATTGTATGTTTTGAAGCTGGGATGCCAATTGAAGCTGGTTCTTTGCTGGTGATTAGTTGGTTTATGCTGGTCCCACTTGACCAGAATAATCCAGCAAAGAACCAGCTTAAATCGGCATCAGCTTCAAAATATACATAATGTGTTTCATACGCGTTGAAAAAAGCCATTGCTGGTGCTTTAACACCCAAAAATCACAACTTGATTAGTAATTCTCCACAACTGTTAAGGTACCATTCATGCTCCTAGCACAAATGGTGTGGGACGAGTTTCATGCCATTTATGTGCAGTTAGTTAAATACATTATGAGTAACAGTTATAGTGGTGCTTAGCAAGTACCGCTTATGACTCATTTCCCTAAAATAACTCCCATACATAATACAAGTTTGAGGCTTCAGTATGCGTGCGTGTGTGTGTTTATGTCATATTCTCTGTGCTGTCCTATTCCAATGGGGACCCGAGGAAAAAGCTGTATTCTTTGCTTTCTGCTTGGCAGTCATACAAGAATGTGAAATCAATTCCTCCATGAGCAATGCTTTTTGTAGCGCTTTTTCCCTCAGACATGACCTCCGTTGCCCTCTCTCTCGCTCTCTCATGGCTTGTGTTGTGGCCTTCCTCTGCTCGCTTTATTGTGTTGTGACAGGCAGTGTCTTACTCTGTAAGCCAGAACTACTCTGCCTGTGTGCCTGAATATCTGTGTATGTACTGGCTCATATCTCTACACCCGCTAGTTTGTGCATTCTGTGTGACCTCTTGCTTTTATACAGCCCATTTTATACCATCATACATTTGGAAGCAGATTCTAATGTATAATTAATTAGGAAACCAGCATTTAGCTGATGTTTTCCATCCAAAAACCCTTTAAGGCAAGTTGGAGACTTAGCAGCCATTTTGGAAACACCTCCTGAAACCCATTTTCTGTGAAGGCAATGAGCATCTATCAGCTCTTATCTATGGAAGCCCGTTTCCACCACTGAATAAAAAATTTAAAATGTTGTGGCAAAAGACTTTTTTCCCTCAGAATCGCGTGATACAAACGTTTTTCCTCAAACTTACAATTGTGATTCATGTCACAATTCTGACCAGTTTTTTTTTAGTGGCCGAAATAGCTTCCATACTTATGGAATACTTGAACGGGAAAAGAACGTAATCCCTTTATCAAGTTTCAGTATAATATTTTACCCCTTAAATGCATCTTTAGCGACCTGGTACATCATTCTTTAAACTCACCCTTACTCATTTTCTAAAGTTACAAATCAAATTTGTCAGTATTTCTCAATCTATTTCTCAAAAGGATAGCTAGAGACCATTTAAGGGTTAAATCGGCAATAAAATCAGATTTGTCTGAAACGACTAAAACACCATTGTGCTCTCAGCTCCACCTTACCCCGTCTCTCTTTTCTCTAAAGTTATTTACAGTACACATACTACAGAGACCATAACATTGAAACAACCTAGGGTTAAGTGTGTGTTACTCTTGAGTGAACCAAGTTAATAGGTTTGATTCCCAGGGAGCATATGAACGGATAAAATTGTACTGCAATGCAAAGCTACTTTGGATGAACACTTCCGCCAAATGAATAAATACAAGTGCTGCGCCCAAGGGTATAAGGCTGTGTCCAAAAGCTGAGACACTTCGAAAATCCCCCATGGACTCTCTCCAGATAACACTTGTATGCATATCATATTTACCAGGTATCTTCTTAGTTCTTGTTCTCCCTCCCAAGCAACTTCTCGCATTGAGATGTATAGCTTAATCCCAGTTTAATCCCTTTATACATTCTCCAGTCCTAAACTAATACACCCAGCGGGGTTCCCTCAGTGTGCGGTCCAAGTGGGCAGAAGTTAGATGCCACTATCTCGGTACTTAAGAGCATTACCACTGGCTTGATTTAATTTATCCCTCCCCTTTCCCACCCCACGCTCTCCCTCTTGGGCTCTTACAGTCTTTATATGCTCAATCCCTCTGTCTGCTCTCTTTTATATGCACAGCATTACGATAACAGGAACATTTAGAAGAAAAAAACATGCTGGCGGCTTCACAAAATATGACTGTAGAAACCTTAACACCATAAGGATGCAGGAGTAAAACAACTGCAACCACAAGAAAACGGAAAAGAAAACATTTAAAGCCAAAGAGACTTTTGGGGAATACATAATACCAAGTTATATATGTGAAGAATACAAGCTATAACTATTAAAACACCTATATGACTATAAACGGCTGTATAACTATTGGAATATCTATTGTATATAATATATACAATACTATCTATTGTATATATTTTCTAGACCACAGAGAACCATTTCTCTAGAAACTACAGAACTATTAGAATCAACTATTAGAAACTTGTAAAAGCTCAAATTTTAGCATCGGAAAACAATTAATCAGTCTAGACACTAAAAGAACAATAAAATCAGACCTAAAAGAACCTTTGTATTGCAGATTGTAATGATTGTAATGGACTAACCGCTTAGACCCAGTGTCCCTCCAGGACCAAAGATGTCCATCCCTAATATAGACACCAGATCATTAAGAACAGACATAGTATAACCTTCCACCCAAGAATGGAAATTCTGTCATTGATTACTATCCTGATGCCGTTCTTAACCTATACGACCTCCGTTCATCTTTGGAACACATATTAAGGTGTTTTTGATCAAACACGAGAGCCCTCCCACAGACAGCAATGTCATTACTACGAGCAACGTCCAATAATCCACTTGACATCAGTGCTTCACCTGTAATTTTACGAAGATAATAGATTACTTTTCGTTTGCAAATAAAAACGGCGACTTTATTAAATCATTTGTTTCCTCCACGTCACCCTTTTCTGGAGAGTATCCACTGAATGCAAACAGATTACACTGTGTTGATATTTTTATTTTTGCGTACATTTTACTGTATTTTTTTCCATTTTACCGATCTCCTTGCTACAGTTTAAGACCGTCCCAATGGGAAGTAGTATCTTTGATCGAATGGTTTCTAGAGTTTAATTAGGCCTAAAAACACCGACTGATTGTGGTTCTTGCCACTAAACTAAATCAGAACAAGATTAAAAACCACCATAATGTACAATTTGCACAATATTTCACCGATACGGTCCTCAATAATGACTTTAATTATAGCTGATAGCTTCACGCAGCTTCTTCCTCAACTACGAAACTTGAAAGTAGGACTTTCGCCGTGACAGATTGTTTTTGTTGTCTTTCTCTTTCCTTCCTGCCTATTCTCTCTCTCTCTCACCTTTGTGTCCCACATTGCTGTTAACATCTCTGCATCTTGGCAAGCTTGTCAGATACGTTACGGAGGTGTCTCTCCCATCAGTTGAGAAGAGTTGTTTTATCGGTGCTTTAAAAACACGCTCCCGGAGCTCTTAACACTGCGAGCGATCTCATCTCCGATCTGCACCTCCGCGTCAATCATTATTAGCGCCGAATTACCTCACGTCGCATGTTTCGCTTCTCTTTTCATCACGCTCTCTTGCTTTCTCACCTTTTTCTCGCATGCTCTCAAAAAGAGGTATTCGCACTTTACACCAAGCTGTTTTCAACATGTAACCATGTTCGGTTTAAAATATTCAAGTCCAATTATCCTGATACAGAACATTGGCTGTTGCAGATCAATACGACACACTCAAAATCCATTAGATACCAGCATTTAAGGGAATGACAGATCAGACGAGAGACACTTTCCCCCCTGATTTTTTCTGAACCACTGATTTAGAGTGTAGCTATGATTAGGAGCGCTTTTCCTTTCTTTTCATCTCTTTTCTAGTTCTCCTCTTTACCATCTGTTTTTTGCTGCTCTTTCATAGCTGCTTCTCTTGAGGAGGAAAACCATTACAGTTGCTATGCTCAAAAGCCAAATTTATTTATTTATTTATTTTAAAAGGGATAGTTTACCGAAATATGAAGAAAAACAATTACTCGCTGTAATGTCGCTGCATGACTTAATTTTTTTCAGCGGAACACAAAAAAAGAAATTTTGAAAGACATTTTTGCTGCTGTTTTCCATACTACAAAAGTAGGCACGGGAAATAAAATAATTCGAATGCTATTATCATCAAGTGTGTCCAAGTAATCTTTATTTAAAATCTTTTATTTAAAATATTATTAGTGCTGTCAAATGATTAGTGATTAAAATCATACATATATATATATATATATATATATATATATATATACATACATATATATATATACACACACACACACACACATTCTCATAATTTATATTATATACACCTAATATATAATAAATAAATGCGTTTGTATTTATATATATATATATATATATATATATATATATATATATATATATATATATATATATACACATAATATAGTACACACACACACGTTATGTAAACAAAAACTTATTCACTATTAATTGTTGATTATTCATGTTGCTACATAACCGCATTTTCATTTGATAAGCCTATAAAGGCTCGACTCGCTTTTTACATTTTCAACTGCAGCCATGAATCGAAAATAAATTACAAACATGTCCATGCTTTCGCCGTACCACAAGTTTTCTGATGCAACAGCCGGCCTTCCTGTGTGGTCATTCGGAAAATCACAGACGCATATTCCATTGATTTCCGCGAATGATCTCATCCATGATAAAACATCCTCCCGGGCGAGTTATCCAGCTGGTTGTCACATTATTGAACTAGCTTCTGAACCGCACCAGCAACAAGCCCGAGAAACAAGACCAAACACTGTCAACGGGGACGATGTTAGTCTGCAAGCCGCGGCAAATCAAACAGAAAAATACAGAGAACAGCAATTTACTCTGGACCGAATGTAGATGCATGTCTGATGAACCCCTGTAAACAACCACAGAGCGACGCCACAACGTGTTCTTAGAGCCTCGGTTTATTTAACCAGCTTGTGCGAAAGTGCATATTCAATCATTTCACATGGCGAGCGAAAAAAAAAGAAGGAACCGGGTGAGGGTGCCAGACACTGCTTTTCCAGGGGGCCGCGGTCACCCACCATTTTGGCTGGAGTCCCGAACAAGAGCTAGGTAGTCGAAGCTATTTGTCGACCTGCTGTTTTGGAGAGAGGAAGTAAACAACATAACCTTGTGTACATCCGAGGCCCGTCAGTTTATAATCGGCAGGGGAGTGAAAACATGCGTGCGGTTAGGAAAGAGGAAACGGCCTATTAAACAGGTTGTTGACCGTGGCCGAGCACCCGGAGAGACTGCCTCTGAACGTCGTATGCAGAAGGACCACTATATGGAGACCAACTTAATTATGTGTGTTGCCTAATGTGTGCAAATACAACTCCTTGAAAGGCTGCAGTTTGCGGTTTTAATAAAATAGTTTGCATTGCATAGCATAAAATAATACAAATAAAATGAATTGAAGAATTAAAATAAACCACACATATCATATTTTTTTATTTAGCTTGGGCTATAGTCAAGGGTAATATAAATGATTGATTAAATCAATCAGTCTTTCACCATCATATAAAATAAATAAAATAAATATTTAGATACAACGTAAACAATGTTTGTGAAAACATCTAGTCTGAATGTTGCTCAACAATAAAAATTAATAATTAAATGTATGATGCTAATGTAAATGTATTTGTGAAAATGTTTAGTTTCCATTTTTAAATAGAGAGACATATTTTTAAAAATGTTCAAATATTTTTAGATAAATATTTTAGATACCTCCAAAGTGATTCGCTGTAATTACACAAACAGTTAAATATAGAAATAAACATATTCCGTTTTCCAAATAAATGAACAAAAGTTGATATCTTTAGATAGGTGACACAGACTTAGCAGATGTTTATGAAAACATCTTGTCTGCATATTGCAATAAATAACAATAAAATGTTATTTTTAAATTAAGTCAAATTTAAACCAATTATAAACAATCTAGAGTGATTCTGCTAAGTTTTACTATTAAAGTAAATTACCTGAAAGCAAAGTAAAAAATAAATAATAATTGACGAAATATGAAGTAAACACTGCTATGAGTCGGCGAGGACTGAGGTGAAAGCAACGCTACAAACTCTCATTTCCATTTTGTCAGATGGATTAAAATAAACCTCTCTGTCTCTTCCACTTCCTGCCGAGAAGTCCGCAAATCACCCCGCTAACACCTTCGCTTCTTATTAATGGAGCGTAAAATTAAATTAAAGGAGAAGTCCATGAGAAAATCCTTACAGGAAACCACCAGAGCAAGTCAGGAAGGGAGAAGAAGCTCAAGAAAAGCCAGGAGATCGAGAGACGTTATCTCTGAATGCTGATTAGGCAGGATGCAAAAAAAAAAAAAAAAAAAAAAGAAAGGAAATTAAGCACAGATTTGTTATTGTCCTCACAGAATATCTCCAAATGACCATAAGGAGCAGGGGAGCCCCATATACATCATTATTATTACACCGCATCACCGCCGCCTTGATTAGCTCTTAAAGAGACAGTCGCTCACGATTATTGCTCGTATTTGCAAAATACTACCCTAAAACGTCCAAATAATATATATTCATCACAAATGTTCCTCATAACGTCTTTGAAAAGTCTGTAATCGTTTATCAGTGAAGAAATGCAAATCTACCTTTTCATTCAGTATACTTGGCTTTAGATGCTTATTCTATGCATGGAGAGCCAAAGGTTGTTTATGTTAATTTCATTTTGATAAATAGTTCATGATCTGGGGAGAAAAAAAAATCTCGGTGTCTGTATTTGGATTGCGGTCCGGTGACCACGGCTCTATATTCAACGTCCAAAGTTCACAGACTCTGGGAATTCGTGACATTTGGTGGCATGAGTTTTTTACGGTAAAATGCCAAGAGCTGACGCTTGTTTTCTAACAGCCCTCGTCCATGTGTAAACATGCAAAAAAAATAATAAAACGTTATACAAAATAATATAGAAATATTAAAATAAAAGCATTAAATATAAAATCAAATAAAAAAAAAAAATATATATATATATATATATATATATATATATATATATATATATATATATAATACAACTAAAGTGATAACTGCTCTGACAAGAAAAGAATAGGTCTGGCAGAATTCACTGAGCACAAATTTGACTCACAGTTTTAGTTATGCTAATTGCCTCTTGTTTCAAGCTGTGCAGCATAATTACCGTTCATGATAATTGCATAAATTTTAGAAATTAGAAAGGCAATGCAATTAGCTGCAGATACATGTAGGCTATAACTTGCATAGTGTTGGTTTGCAAATACATTTCTTCCTGCAACGCACTGCTTTGATTTATTTTTTCTTTCCTCTTAGTAAACCACTAAACAACATACTATTTGTAGTCTTGTATGGATACTTATGTCCCATGCTTTTATTAAAAGAAACTGATTTTAACTTTGGTATTTAATTTAATTATTATATTTTTAAGTAATTTTATTTACGTTGTGCTTGGGTCAATTAAAATTAAATGAGCATAGCTAACTAAATAAATGCGTAAATTAAAATGAATAATAAAAAAAAATTATATATATATATATATATATATATATATATATATATATATATATATATATATATATATATATATATATATATATATATATATATAAAATGTTAATTGGTTGAAAAATGTTAATTATTATAAATTACATTTCAGCTCAAGGTCTTCAAATACTACTTTCCTTTTTTTCCTTGAGAGTATAGTTTTGTCATGCCTTCTGTCACAGACAAGCAAGAATTCAAACATTAAATGGATAACACTACCAGCGCTCTATTTGTCACCGCTTTAGAAGAAGCCAAATTTAATTCCAAGACACCTGACAAAAAGGCATAAATTAGAAATTTATATTTAAACGCGAAACTTGTGTTTCTCTTTATGTCATAAAAAAAACAAAAGAACCTTCTGCTGCGCTCCAATTAAAAACTGACATCAGTTCAATAGAACGCAGGCCCACCTAATCTATTTTTAGAGACGGCGAGTTCCTCAGAAACACAATAATCTATAGTATAACGGCAGCTATAATGAACACGTCACATCTAGCAACACTCTCACGGTCACTGTGCTTTATGAGGATGAACATAGCTTTATGAGGATGAACATAGCAAGAGTTACCCAACACAACTGTTGACATTAATAGAGCTGCTCGGCATCCTCTCGAACGTTTACTCCTTTAAATGTCAGAGTCGGTGGCTGAACCGGCAGCGATGCGGTCCAGCCCCGTTGACACGGATCAAAAGGTGGGAAAAGGGCAGTACAGTCATTATCACCATGGTGAGGAACTTTCAGTTGGGTTCGAGCCTTCCGACTCGGTTACACTGAGAATGGAAGAGCCACTTGGGACCAGCGACCTGGACCGCCGGAGGATGACTGAACACCTCTACACTAAAAATAACGGCTCCAAACGATGCCATGGAAGGACCATTTTTGGTTCCAAAAAGAAGTTGCCAAAGATTTTATTTTCCTCAGTGTGAATCCAAAAGAACCTTTAGCGCAGCCATGGATGCTATAGGTTCTTTATGGAACCATCAATGGCTATACAAGTTTCAATGCTGATGAACTGATGAATGGGTGCCGTCAAAAGGAGAGTCATAAAAACTCCAAAAACATTAGATTTGTATAAGATTTTTTTGTGTGTTGTCTGCATTTATTATTTATATATAAATACGCAAACATGCAATATACATTTAGAAAATATTAACATGTAAATATTTATATATGTATCAAACAATTATTCAAGATTAAATCAACTAAAATAAGTTTTTATTTACATAATTATTTAGTGTGTACTGTAATTATTATGTATATCTAAATGCATACACAGTATATATCATGAAAATCTTTACATTTTTATGTACATACAATGAGATATATATATATATATGCGCGATTAATCATTTGACAGCATTAGTATAAATACATTTAATATATAAGCATAACATTTTTCTTAAATATGCACGTGTTTGCATGTCTATATATACACAGTACATACACATTATGTAAGCAACAAACTTTTATTCTGGATGTGATTAATTGCAATAAATCGTTTGACAGTACTACTTCCCTCTGTGAAAAAGTCCATCCATCCGTCCATATTTGTTAAGAACTATATTTGCTTGTAAACTCATATTTCTCTCCTTCAGTCAGCAAGTGATATAGATAGAGAGCTCTTAATAATGGACTGGTTTTAATTAAATTGACTTACTGGCGGATCAACGTTATGCTTTTATCAACCGTTTGGACTCTCATTCTGACTGCATGCCATTCACTATAAGGGATCCATTCACGAGCAATCGATGTAATGTCACATTTCTCCAAAACCAAACTCCTCCACATCGTGGATGGCGTGAGGATGGGTACATTGTCATTTTGGAGTAAGCTATTCCTTTAAGAAGGCATCCTAAATGACATCATCACAATCCAATAACGCCTTTGATTCAGTAACCTTGGAATGCAGAAGAAGAACGTTGGCATTTTGGGCAGGGGGCCTTCTGGCTGCTTTTCGTGCCCACACCATGATGGAAATCACAGCTTCTAATTGGACCAGATGGTGAGGAGAATGTAGCCAATTATGGTTGATTGCCTACCCACACACGCAGAGAAAGCCACGTCCACATCCGTTCATGGACGCCCACCTACACCAACATACGTAGGAACAACAACACAGCGCTAAAGGCGTACATGCCAACTCGGGCCGTAACAGAAACGTACTGAAAAATGAGTGCTGCGGGATGTGAAGGAGTCTTGATCACGGTCGCCCGCGCAAACTTGATTTGGTCTGGGCCACAGAGTCGTTTCAGAACCACGGAGAGCGCCAGTGAACGGCACTACAGAGGAACGGCTGAGCCGCTGAGTCTAGAACCACGGACAGTTCCTGCCAAGACCCACAACTTATAAGCATCAATAAAGAGAAGAAATGACACTAAAACGCGTCGAAACTGTAAAACTGAAACAAACTAATTACTTTTAAAGAAACTGAATCACATGCAAAACTGATAAATTTTTCAAAAAAAAAAAAAAATTACGTACTTTAATAAATACATTCAGTTGCTTATTTATTTAGCCGTTTAATATAAATTATAAAAAAATTACATAATATTATATTTGATATGACCGTATTTAATATTACATCAAATGTATTATGCATTATAAATTAATGCATAATATTTGGTCTCATCTCAATATAAGAACTGTTTTAATGTGTTAATATTTGTGTTTAGTTATAGCTTTTAAGTGTATGATAATTTCTAACACACAATGAACAATTGCAATAGATTATATTTATCATGGTGATAATGCATAAGTCATATCTTACCATTTTACTTAAATCAGGCAAATAATAATAATAATAAATATATATATATATATATATATATATATATATATATATATATATATATATATATATATATATATATATATATATATATATATATATATATATATATATATATATTTTGTATAGGCCTATCTGGGAAACACACACACACACACACCTATACAGTATACATACAAAGAGCTATTGTTTGAAAGCTTATTTAAAAAGACTCATCTGTTTGACACAAAAACCTAGAAAACCCTTCACTGACAATATGAACACACGCACCACGCATAAACCATAAAACGCCGACACGCTTTTCCTTTTCCGCGACAACTGCGATAAGCCTAGGTAATAATGCAGCGTACGCATATCCGCACATAAAAGGTGAAATTATGACTGTCTGAAAAAAAGAAATTAAGATTCATTGTGTTTTTTCCCCCTGCTACTAGACATTAGCACAGTTTTAATTAATGGCACATGCTATGCCTGGAGGCTGAGAGGAGATTGCAGTGCACTGTCATGAAATTACCTCTCCTCATGTGTGCTTTGAAAGTTAATGAGAGAAACCCAGAGGCTCGGGGCTTCGACGCGGAGGAACAACTGAGCTTGAGGAATGATGGATCTGCTAACTGTAGCGTCCACAGGAAGTGATGACAGGAAATGGTGTAGCTGATGCATGTAATTTATGTTCAAACTTTTTTTTTTTTTTTTTTTTTTTTTCATAGTCCAATTTAGCTCTATGATTCATTCAAATCATCGCTTCAATGGATCCGGCACCCTGTTCAGCCAGTAGTGGGAGTTTCTGTATGAATGAGCACATTTACAAAAGACTTCACCAAAACTCTATCCGGGTTTATTCACTCAAATCTTCAAAATGCCATTAGGGTTGCAAAAACATTCCTGAAATTTTAAAAAAACTTTAAGATTTTTTTTTTTATCTTCAGTGTATTTTTGGAAATGTTCAACCCTATAGCAACAACGATTCTCTGCCATTGTTTTTAACTTAGTTTCTCACTTCTGAATATTGTTACATTTACAATTTCAAAAGTTATATGGTTATTCCGTAATAGTTTGGTTATTTCAAAATAAGGACAATTACATTGAGAATTTTAAAAGGTGCATATTAATAACGTCACAGGGTTGACAGATTTTTTGATTCTCACATCAGATGCATGTGATAAAAATATATTTAATTTGTTGCTTTAGGCAAATCATTAGATATGCAATCATGTAATTTTTTAGATATGCAATTATTAATATTTTTGTCAGTATTTTGAAAATTTATTCTGTACAAGAGAAATGTTTAGCTTACTGCTGCAGGTACAACATTTACTTTTTTTTTTAAATACATCAAGTGACATTAAATTTAAGTTAGAATTAAAGTAATAATAATAAATGCTATTGTAAAAATAAAAAATATATACAAAAAAAAAAAACGATCTCGACATAAACTAAATGGCACTTCTAAGCATGATATTTATGCATACTGCTGCATCATTAATGGGCAAATTCATTTTTAGAAACTGTAGTGACTCATGTGGGTCAAATTCATTGCCAGCCAACTCAAGGAATCAGGACATCTGCATGCTCCCAGAATGCCGTTTGACAGATGTCAATTACAATGTTTATCGTTTCATTCCGGTCAGCCACAAACATTTCATTTGCCCTTTAATACCCTAAAAATGCTATACTGAAAAAATAAACTATTACACCGAAATAAAAATTAACAAGCCGATAAGTAGAGAAGAAAAGAGACAATCAGTGGTCTGGAGGAAAAGTGTGAAGCTACACAAACACACACACACACACACAGAGACAGATGTCTGGAGTCTCTGGCTGGTCTAAGACTTCTCTCTAATTGCCATGAGTCAGCCTGCACCGGGGCTGGACCTCACGCCCACAGACACACACTGAACGAGACACACACACACACGCGCCTCAGCATTTCACCCAGCTACTGCGTGCCTTCCATAGTGAACAGACCAGGATCTGTGTGTAAGCCTCTTAGTATGCAGCGAGAGATGGCGAGTGTGTCTGTGTGTGTGTGTGTGTGGTCAAAGCTGGCCAAGGAGTTTGCATTCGTTAATGAAATTTCAGGGGTGATGTTGACAGTTTACCAGTACATGGATGCGTTTGTGCGATTATGACACCGGGCCTCATGTCTAGTGTCCTCTGCTGTCAAAACATGTCGGATTTTTTTCAAAGAACAAAAGAGCGCCAAATGATAAAATCTCAAAAACGTGTTGGAAATTTCATTAGACGGAATAAAACATTTTGATGGGAACTTAAATTCAAATCTAGATAGATATAGATAGATAAGCAAAGGTAAAACTCATTACCCTTCAATTCTTCAGGCAGGATCGTTGTGTAGCAGCTGTGAGGTTTAAAGCACAGAACTTCCACACTTTAGACGTTTAACCTTTCGGCTACAACCTCTATTAGTCACAGACTCATTTGCAAATGCGTCAGATTTTCACACTTTTCAAAGCTTGGAGTCAAATTCCCACAAAAAAGGTAATATGCAAATATTTAAAATGATATTTGTGTGTCTGGGTGAGATGGAGGGCGCTGCATTGTTTAACACAAAGACTTTATTTCACGATGAATAAAAAGGTTCGTACGGTATTGAACGATGCAAAACGTCCTATATTTGGAAATGTCACATTGCAGGCACGAAAACGGGCATTTTGCGAACGCCATTTCATGTTGACTTGCAGTCCGATCAACTTTGGCGAAATCTCACTGACAAAATTAAAATTGTTCATGATCAAAAGCGTGATGCACAACCTATTCAAAAGGTCGAATTAGTAAAACGGTGAGCCCAGTCTCGTGGAAGTGTGTATTCGCCATGCTGTTTATACTCCGAAGTTGACTTTAACACGCGGTTTTCACATGCATTTGATACGCAATGTCTTGGCATGCATATCATTTTCGATAAATATTATACACACACCTACCCACACCCTTTAACATAACCACAGTACACTTCTGCATATCAACAGCACACCAAACAGAAACAGAAATTCCACACAGCATCCACATTTCGTAACTTTCACAAACGTATAAACTAATAAAAACTACTAGACATGCTATGTCTATCAGGGCTGGAGCGATACGTCGCGAATCGAGAAATTGCGATCTTTTCCAAATGCGGCACGAATTCGATCCTGAGCTTAGTTTTGAACAACAGATGGCGCTGCATGTTTTAAAAACAGCCGTACTCTGCTTTTTCCAAATCCTTATACTCACTTTAACCTAAAAATAATCAATCATTCGCAAAGGTTGAAGAGAATTACAAGGGTGTTCACAGTGGGCCGCGTTTACATGAATCTCGCGTCGTAAAGGCATTCTGAGCGGAGGTGAAAATCACAGACTCAGCTGAACGCACAAGCCCTCTTCAGCGCTCTTCTTCGTGAGCGGGTAAAAAGTAGAGCACCATATGCTATTAAAATTTAGTCTCAAAATTGATTTCAGAGATGCATTCTGAAAAGCTCAGAATCGATCCAGAATCGTATCTGCATCAATGCATCGTACCAGCCTCGATGTCTATTTAACCTAATTAGCTTCCATGATACAACAGTAACAGTAGATTATGCTCACAAATTTTCAATAGGGAAAAGTCGTTAAATATGAAACTAAAACCGTCAGTGGATGGCGGCAAGTCACTGTCTTAATCACTGAGTGATACATTCACTGAATCACTCAAACTGATTCGTTTTAAAATGTAGATTCATTCAGTACGAAAATACCATTATGTGTTGCTCATTGACGAAAAACTTTTTTCTTTTAGGCCAAAAATCATTAGTATATTAAAGTAATGATCACGTTCCGTTAAGATATTTTGTACATTTCCTACTGAACAGTAAAAATATGAAAACCTATTTTTTTTTATTAGTAATATAAATTGGATAATTTTAATGACGATTTTCTCAATATATCAAGTTATTATAGTTTTTTTTTTTCACCCACAAATAGTGGTCTAGGGTAACATATTACACATACGCACACATATGAAATAAGATTGTAATATATAAAATAATAATAACATTCCCTACACTTATATACATAATTAAATATTGATGTTTAAATATTATGGTATTAAAATATTAACTGAAGCATATATTTAAAATTATTATTAGCGTATATTATTTAAAATTACATTTATATTCAAATCTCATAAAAGGAGATTTTAAATTTAAATCAATTATTAGGCATGAGTCTCTGTTTCGAAAGGGTTTGTAAGTGCTGAGACTCTCTCTCTCTCTCTCTCTCTCTCTCAGTCTGTCTCGCCCTCTTTCTCTGGATGAGATAATCCACACCTCATTCTCCCCTGCCGCCCACTCTCATTCCTGCGCTGGGGGACCATCTGCTGTTCCCAAACCTCTAGACATGCCGCCAGTAAAGAGTCAAAGAGACAGGCAGACAGAAAGACATGATGATTCAACTCCCCTGAGCTTCCAGCCAACATCAGCTTGCGCCACATCTCGCCTCTTTGCAAATCTATAAACAAGTATTTTGAAAGAAAAATAAGGATTGTAAATATAAGAAAGCCATGGATCGCTGGTCTGAACCTCCAGATCAGAAATCAGGTGCCAAATTGCAACCTACACAATTCAGTTGAAGAATAACTAACTCAAACTACCGACTCTCAGACGCTTCAAAAACAATGTAGGTTCTCCAGAACCAAACTATTTTTTCTGATGAGTCACAGGTGTAGTGAGTATGCAAATTACTGCCTCATTTGGCGGCAAATGATATTGCATAAAACCAGCTGTGTGCCAGCAGCGGAAAGCTTGATTCGTCACGTATATTCTTATATTATTTGACATTATATATATATATATATATATATATATATATATATATATATAAATATATTTACTATATAAACATTAACATATTATATACACTAAAAAAAAAAAATCTCCTTTACAAAATGCACAATATAGAATATCATTACCCGTGAAAAAATTGCCACAACGCACGTGTCTTGTAACCTCACTTTAGCCGTAAGCCAATCACTTCCAGCTTCCGTTATTGATTGACAGCTGCCATGGAGCGGCGTATCAAAACATGATTTCAAAATCTGTAATAAAAAAAAAATATATACAGAAACCGGGTGGTCATCCACGGGTGTCTCCATGGCAACATCTCTGGACAGACAGATTCTCCAATTGGCCGTGGCAAGACGGCTCGCCCCCAGCAGGCACATGTGATTGACAGGTGAGAGGGTGAAATGGAGGAGACTCTTGGTAGAAGCAGCAGCCATAAGTGACCAGTGACAGGTTTATTGAAGAAGGTAAACGAGACATGACTGATTACCATTTACAACACTTGAAGGGATAGTTCACCGAAAATGTGAAGATACTGTCATTAATTACTCGCTCATGCTGTTCCAATCCCGTAAGACCATCTTCGGACACAAATCAAGATATTTGGAATTTGGATTTGGAATCCAAAAACTTCCTACATAGAAAGCAACGCAACTGGAACGGTCGAGGTCCAGAAAGGTAGTAAGGACTAAGTGTCATTAGTGGTTCAACCGTAATTTCATTTTTCTTCAACATTTTTTTGCTTTATTCAACTATTTTTTCTCTTCTCCTCTTTGACGCACATTCATGCATTTGGTTTTCTCTGCACACAAAAAGTATTCTCATAAAGGTAATTCAATTACGGTTGAACCACAGATGTCACATGGAGTGTTTTTACTACCTTTCTGGGCCTTGCTCGTGTCAGAATGCTCTTGATTCAATAAAAAAATATGCAGATTAGTGTTCTGCTGATGAATGAAGGTCTTACGAGTTAGGCATGACGAGGGTGAGTAACGACAGAATTTCCATTTTAGTTGAACTATGCCTTTAAAAGAATTAACCATTTAATATGGCATAATTATGTTTATAAGGTTATGGTGAGGTTCTTACCATGACAGTGAATGGGGCCAATTTTTGAACATTTAAAACTTGCCTAATTTGAGCCATAAAACTGTTTAAATTCATTTTTACAGTTTTTTTTTACAGCTTACAGTTTTGTACGGTTGGATGAAATTTTACATAGATAAGTGTAGTGTATATTGTGACCATTTAAAAGTATTTTAATGTTTTTAAATTGAGGTTGCAGTGAATCATTTACAATGGAACTGAATGGGGCCGATGTTTTTGAAAGACTTAAGTGGACATGTGAAGCTTATTTTTATGAAAGCACTTACATTGATTCTTCTGTTAAAAACGGATATATTTGAGCCATAAAGCTGTTTTGAATCATCATTTTTACAGTCGATTTAGAGTTTACTGCGTTCTCGTGGCAACAAAGTTGTAAAATTGGCTATAACTTTACACAGAAAAGGTTGCAAGCAATTTTACTTCCTTTAGGAGTGCCTCGCTGTAACCCAAATTTGCAGTCAGACCATATTTAGATACTAGAACATCAAAAACATTGGCTTTATCATTTAGTCCAATTAATGGACACCTAGCAACCAACCAGAACACCCTAGCAACCTACTAACAATTGCACTTAAAAGTAAGGAGATCACAATTATCTCTCCTTTCCAGTCCCACCAATTACAACACCTGATGAAAGCACTTCCACCCGCCCATGAATTAACCTCAAGAGCTAATTAGCGATCTCAAATACCATTACCATCTCAAACGAGGGCGCGATGACGAGAAGAGACTTTAAAAGGCTTAAATAAATAAATCAGTCACGCGTGGGTCACATCCTGACTCGTTAAGATGCGATTTAATGAGGGAAGGGGGCCTTAACGAAAGGGGGTGGGCGTTTCTGCCCTCTGATGACTAATTATGGAGATGACGATAATTAAATACCCTCACTCTGGGATGTGTGTATTATCACATCATGCATCTCGACTGGAGGGTGGACATCAATGCACACAGTCATTACATGCGTTCTGAGGAACACGGTGAGGAACTGTTTGCATACTCTTGAGAACACATGCAGAAGCATGTGGACAAATACACAGATGCTCTCATGTCGTTCCAAACCAATTATTTAACCAAGCATCATTATAGACTAAGATGTAAGCTGTTATTTCCTCAAATTCAATTTTTACATCACGATTGGTGCCAAAGACAACAATTGGCATTTGTTATTTCTTTATGACTGAAATAAAGCTGCAATTAAAAAAAATAAAAGAAAGTTACATTTTGGAATAAAAATGAAAAGAATGCAAATGTAAACTGAAAATATAAAAATAAAACAATAAAAAGTAATTAATTCATATTTATAATATAATATAATAGTATATTGTATAATAGTAATATAAATAATACTAAAACAACACTACGTAAAACCAATTATTTTGTAAACCAATTACTTGTCTAATTCTTTAAAAATCAGACCCATTGCATCATTTGCATTAATTTGCAAATAAACAAAAACACCACTCATACAGGTTAACAACGAAATATTAAATATTGGCTTCAGTTAAATTCACATAAGCAAGTCATTTACTTTGGCAGAAACATGTTAAATATTTTCTGCATATAGTTAATTCACAAAAAAAAATAAAAAAATGCAAAACATGAACGCGGAGGAATTGTAATTAAAAGACATCAGCCATCATTTCAACAGCGCTCTAGAGTTTGAATCTATTCATCAATAAAATCACTTCAGCACACTAGAACATATGCTTAGTCGGCCATACAAGCCATCAGGTATGAAATTAAAAAAGCCTTCTCCAGTGCATCCATTACCTATAATTCTCATTATAGCAAAATTTAAAGACACAGATTTGATCAGCTGTGAGATGGAAACAAGTGCTGTTTCAGGTGTTAGAAAAAAAAAAACTATTTAAGAAACATTAATTGATGCAAAGTGAATAAAAAGTTTAGATGCATTAATGACTCCCATTTGAGGTGGATGCTGGTTGTCAATCTTCTCAGTGAGAGAGAGAGAGAGAGAAACAACACACGTTGATTGGACTGGGCCCCTTCTTCCCAATCCACTCCAACCTTGCATATTCAAAATCACGCTGATAATTGTGGCCTTGTTTAAACTGTTTAGAAGAAAATTAAACTGGGGGAAAACTGAAACAGAGGAGAGAGAGCAGAAGGAATGAGTTCAGTTTGGCGGTTTTCTGTTCTTTAAAAAGCAAGCTGAAGGTTCGCAAGGGACTGAGAGCTGTGAAACTTTTTTAACTTCTCAGAGAAGCAAATGTAACAGGATGCTTGGAGGGAATTGTGAGTGTGTACGTGTGTAAGAAAAAAAACTCCTTGCCCCGAGCGATTTATTTAAGAATGTTAAAAACATTTCTAAGGTGTTCAAAGTTTGAGTACCACTTTGGTTTGTGGTGAAATTCAACTTGCTGTGCTTCAAAGTGTGGTTTACAGACATACTCCAATTCAAAACCAATTGTATTCTACAAAAAAACCCTTCAGTTTGATTTAAGGGGCAGTAGCATTCAATTCGGTATTCAGATTGCCTTAACATGCCATATTGCTATTTAGTCAGAGTAAATTAAAAGCTAAATGTGAGATACTTGATAGTTTAGTTTTTTTTCTGAGAGAACTAATTTCTTAAACAGTTAATCGTTTTTTAACCACAGACTATTAGCTTAATAGTCAGACTTTATCCACAGCAAGTCATTTAGGTTTGCTAACTGAAAGGACCACTCTACGTGCAATATTAAAAATCTAACAGAAATTGAGGAGTTGAAAGTGGCCTCTGGGGTTCCTCAGGGCCATGTCTTGGGTCCTACTGAAATAGTCTGACAGTATGACTCTATTTGAAACAAATTAGAGCTAAATTCAAGCTAAGCCTCAGATTTCCATGTCTACTGAACGGTACGGGTTATTGCATTGCTCTGGAGTTCATGGTCAGTAATGCTATACACTTTGGGATAGAAGATTTTTATATATATATATATATATATATATATATATATATATATATATATATATATATATATATATATATATATATATATATATATATATATATATATATATATATATATATATATATATATATATATATATATATGGCTTCCCAAAACTGAACATTGTCCCGGTGTAAAGGATCTGAAACAATACGTGACAAAGAATTTCTAGCTCAAATATAGTTGCGAGATGCAAAATAAAATGCAACAATACCAAAAAAAATAAGACTGCATTAAATAATGAATTTTAAATTTTTCTTTAAATAATCTTAAATGCTAAATTTCTGATTTATTCACCTTCTGGACATATGGTTACAATTTTGTTTCATCACCCGTTTTTCACTATTTCTCCCAATACTATTATCTCTAAGATGTTAAGCGACGGACTACAGTTGTGTGACTTCCGGATTATTGTGAGGGTTTTTTTAACCAGCTGTTTGGACTAATATGGAAAACACCCATTTACTGAGCAGGTGAGCAAGTGATGTAACACTTAATTACTCCAAATCTGTTTCTATGGGGAAATAAACTCGTGTACATCATATAAGCCTGAGGGCAAGTAAATGTTTAAGCATTAAAAAAAAAAAAAAAAAAAAAAGAGAGTGAAGAAATATTAGTAGTGAAAAGCAATGTATAATACCTAGCACTAGGGATGCACCACATTTTTTGGATGGTGAAAAATATTGGATGCAACACACACACACACACACACACAACCATTGGGCAGTGTTCAGCACACAGGTTTCTCCACGGAAGAATTAATGAGTGCAGACAGTTTTGAAGTCATTCACAACTACCAATAGTGTCGTAACTTCAGTGGCATTAATGAACAGTGACCACAACGTCATTGTTAAATCCATAAGATTGTGGTAATTGGCCAGACTTCTTATGCTCCAAAAGCCTAGTCAGATCCTCTCAGCCTTAAAAAAAAAAAAAAAAAAAAAGCAGATAACAAATACTCACCAAAAAGATAAAAAAAAAGGAGGACACTAACTGTTGCAGAACTGGCTAAAACAATGTTGCCACCTTTGCTTTACAAGAGAGGGATCTGGGCTTTTAGCAGTTTTCCCTGTAGTATGTGGGAGGAGAGTAAATAGGCAGAATGGAAATGCACTGGGACAGATCTGGTCTGGGACACACTGACATCCAAGAGTGAATGTGCATCTACACAGCTGCATGTGTAAACATCTCACCGCAGGCTGCAGACCACCCTCGGCCCAAATCGGCACTCAGTCGCACCTGATTTCCTCAGTGCTAAGCATTTGCGCAGATACACATGCATACCTAATCAGCTACAACATATTTCATCCTCTGAGCTGGATGGCTCCACTCAGAGGTCCAGAATCCCCACTGGCCCCAAGAACTGTGAACACCTCATTGATTGTTTTCACTTTAGATTAAAAGCCATTAATTGCCTCCTCTCACCTGCTTTCCCTTCCCTCAGTCTATCACCATTACTACAGGTGCCAGCTGTCTTAAACGGACCAGACTAAAGTCTTAAAAATAATGGTTCTAATTAGAACCAAGGGGCTTTTACAGCTTGATTCAACAGTAAGACAAATAAACTTTACATTTATGATGCTATAGGAGACCTTGGTACAGAAAATCTGATAAACAAGGTGCTTATCTGTTAGTGGACAATGCCAACCTGAGGAACCTAAAACGTAACATCAAGAACAAACAGAGGCATTGGGCGAATATTTGCTACAACATTCTGAAAGTAAAATGAAAACAATATTTCAAATACTGCATCTAAAAGGAACCTAGATTCAACTTAGAGTTGAGAGAGAGAATCTTAGAGTTCCAATATATTTTTTTTTTTTTTTTAACATGATGCATACATACAACATCTTAAACTTGTGAAATCATTAAAGGATCTTGCACCCACATCAGCAATAAAAATGGTCAAAATATTCCAGAAAAGGTTCTTTCCTGGATCTAAGATGCTAAAAAAAATATTCCAGAAAAGTTTTTTAAAAGTTATTGAAAACAAGTCCCTGTGAAATTCCGATTTGTCCAAACTACAAGGAATCTAGGTAGAACCTTTAAGGTTCAAACGTTGAAATATTAAAAAGGCTCAAGCTCCAAGTATAAATGCAGCATTGGTACTGAGAAGAACCATTAAATTACCTTCTTCTGTATGGTCATTTTTAGAAAAAATTAAATAAAATGAGGCCAAGTTCTAATATTAGAATATTAGAACTTCTACACTCTTAAAAAGAGCTTCCAAAAAAGTTTCAATGGACAGTTTTTAAGAACCATTCTCCGCTTTAAAAAGCTGTGCAGTGGAAAGTTCTGATGGATGGTGAAGGTTCTTCACGGTTTTATCAATGCAGTTGATTAAAAAAAAACCTAAAGCGCAAACATGGTTTTTGATAAGATAGTATTGTACTAAAATCGCAGACATTAAATCAAACCCCCAAAACGTCTAACAGAAACGCAGTCATTGCTATTCAGGATGTTCATTCATATTTCGTATTCAAGAGGCTGTAGTGATTGCATTACGAATCAGAGAGGGTCAGCCTGTCTTTATTAGTGGGCATGCTTGGGTCGCAGGCGTATGAATATCAAAGTACGAGTTGTGTGTGCGCTTTTCCTGTATCGCGAAACCCTTCCCCGCTGCGTCGCTCTTGCTCTTTCATGCTTTGTACCCGCCACTGTCTATCAGATCTCGATACGAAATGGCTACGCCATTGACCGGCCTACCACGCTCCTATAGCCGTCCCTGCGCACCTGCTGGCAAGATTGCATTATGTGAGCATTCAGTCCCACAGCGCAGGAAGAGTCCCGCAGGTAAAAACGTGTTGGCGTGGACGTGCGGGCATGCGTTCTCGTTTTATTTAAACACTCTCGTGAACTCTCGCGAAAAAGGTGCGCCTTTAACCAAGCAGCCGCGTGACTCGCTCCCGGCACCTGTGGACGGACCTAAAAAAAGGCTGCAGATAAATCAAAACCATGCAAACCAGGCCGCAAATAATGAAGTATCAGCATATTCAGCAATTTTAGTAATTCAGCATTTTTTTTATAATATATAGTAAACAAACAAATGTGCGATTTAATTCATGTTAGCATTAAATAATGCTAATTACCAACTTCATGCAGAATGCTTTAGATTTGATCTGCTCAAAGTTAAAATGATTTTTCTTCAAATGTTACTTTTTACCGGCTCACGTGAAGGTTTGCTTTTGACCAGGCAGCCGCGTGACTTGCTCCCGGCACCTGTGGATGCGTCTAAAAAAAGGCTGCAGATAAATCAAAAGCCTGCAAACCAGGCTGCAAATAATGAAGTCACATACTCAGCATTGCCATATGGGGCAAATATGCTTTGGCAGTGAGGGGTCAATTCATCATCTTTAAAATTCATCCACAGTTCTTTAACCCCAGACTCGGCTTCTCATCCTCATCGTCATTAAATCCGCTGCAAGCTCGGTGCAAAAGCGTGAATTTGAAATAGACAGGTTACTTTTAGCACAAACTCCCGGTCTAATTGCGTTAATATTTAATGTGGGTTTTTTTTCCCGTCAAATAATCATCAAAACAACTTATGCGGCCTATCTTTCCCTTCTGAGAGGCATCACTAAGGACTAGTATTACTCGACTCCACCCATTTTTTTCAAATTCGCTCCATTTCGGTGGATAAAACGAAGCCTCGCCCAACACAAAATAAATAAAGAAATAACTTACATTTACAGTAAAGAGGCAGCTGTGCTTGCAAACTTTACGGTAAATACAGTAGTAAGTTATTTCAATAAAAAGGGTTGTGTAAATAAGATAACGTGTTTCACTTCAAAAAAATTCATTCAATTAAAATGTCTATTATGCGCATATATCCATGAAATGTCCATTAGATATAAAAAAATTTAAAAAATGGTACACGCTGATTCAGCTCGATTAACATGGCAATATTTTACAAGGTGGCTAAATCATACAAATTTGTAAGAAATCCCCCTTCCCCCTCAAACCTAACCATCACTGTGGTTTTTCACAACTGGAAAAAAAAAAATAAATAAATAAATAAATAAATAAACACCGAATCTGCACAAACTAGCGACCATATAAATACAAATTGGCTGATTAGGTGGGTTTTGAAGCATGGGTGCTGGTTAGAGCTGGTTTAAGCTGGTTTGAGCTGGTCGCGTGCTGGTCCTGAGCAGAGGTTCAAACCAGCTCAAACCAGCATTCAGACCCTACCTAATCAGCATATACTGTTTTTTTCCCCTTTTTTCCAACAGGACGTTGATCCAGTTCCTCGTGCGATTGCTTTACAGAAGCAAAAGTGGTGTTTAAATGCCTCAGTGCCGAAGTCCGTTCACACAAAGCAGTAGGCTAAGTCGAATTCCTTAAGGGGCGGAGCATATCGTCAAATTCACTTGACGGCTATTATCAGATAAAAGCAAACTGAGGCAGTTCCAGCAAATATACGTTTTTAACTGTAACAGAAAAAAAAATGTATTGCAATTTTATTGCAAATGTTCCTATAAGTTACTTTTTTATACACATTTAATATATGCTTCGAACTTTGATGTTACAAAACGTGAATCATTTCATACACCAAAAGGCACGAACTGGCAACTTTGTAGCCCAGCGTACGACCACGTAAACAGCCTCAAAGCTGGAGAAGAAGAGAAAAACACCATCGACTAAAACCCAGAAAACTCTAATTTCGATCTCATGTGGTCGTAACGCTCGCGGCTCGCAGAAATCCCCGCCGCCGCTGCGCGCTGTAATGAAACAGGTGTGGTTGTAGTGTAGCTCCCTAATCACATTGATTTCTCTCCATGCTGTGGTAAAGAGCTTTCTGAAGCCCTTGCAGAGGGAGCTATTCTGTGTCTTTTATCAGTATTCCGGTGTAATCGGCGTCTGCTGTTAAAATGACAGCGAGTCAAAGCGGGGACCCCAGGCTTCGGCGGTCGCTGCGTATTTGTGAGGTTATAAATCAAACGATGGCGCTCTCCCCCTCGTCCCGTATCTCTCCCAGCACGTTCATATCAATCAGTGTACGTTTCATATCCAGAGACGAAAAAAAAAATGAGCGCGTGCCAAAAAGAGACGGTTCCCTAAATCGTTTTATTATAATAAAGACGAAATGTTGCACAGAAAGTAGGGGAATGTCATTTTTCACTACTTCCCCAAAGCCTGTTAACGAAACAAAAGCACGCACGCGGAGTTATTAAACGAAGGGAAATAACAATAACCTTTAAAAACGAAAAAAAAAAACACACCACAAATCTTTACAGACTTCTCTACCCTCGCGCGGGCTTCGCAGATGCCCCGAATCCGGTTGGGAATGCCTTTTAAACCCTAGCCACCTTTTTAAACTCCTGATAGCGCCAGGGAAGATCTGATAAAAAGCCGCGTTATCTCCAGCTGAAGGATGCAGCGCGTCTCGCCGAAGCCCTGCGCGCACGGATCAGCATGCAGGTGGCTTTCCGAACGAATCACTTCTCGGCAGTGGAGAGGATATTGATAAAATGCAATGAAATTAAAGAAAGAAGAAAAAAAAAATCTGACTTGGTTTCTTCGGCAGTTGCACACATACATGATTGAAATCGGAGACTGCGTTCCTACCTCTGTTGTGGGCTGTTCCGTTGACCACGTATTGCTGCGGAAAGGCAGTTTATTATCCCTTGCCAGCGCTGAGGACTCAGACCGACGGAGATACGGACTGAGCTGGCGAGAGAGAGAGAGAGAGAGAGAGAGAGAGAGAGAGAGAGAGAGAGAGAGAGAGAGAGAGAGAGAGAGAGAGAGAGAGAGAGAGAGAGAGAGAGAGAGAGAGAGAGAGAGAGAGAGAGAGAGAGAGAGAGAGAGAGAGAGAGAGAGAGAGAGAGAGAGAGAGAGAGAGAGAGAGAGAGAGAGGGGAAACAACTGGATCCGTGTAGTCCGATTCCTCAACGAATGACTCCTCTGAACTGGATCCTTTTTACTCAGTCAAACGCAACTGAAGTAACGACTTGCTTGTTATTTTGCGTGTGTGAAACAAAAACAGATCCCAGTGCAAGTCTAGCTTTCAGGCAAATGACTCTCACGAGCTGGTTCCTTCGACGAATCACTTAAAACATACAGCGGAATAAATAAGTAACGTAACCAAACTCTCATCCCTACGCCCTCGTTTACTCCCGCTTTATCGCGTTTTTTTAATCTCCTGGTAAACGTGTTACATACGTCACCCTGTTCTTTATCACTCTTTATAATTTCCACTTGAGTTCAATTAAGATGACCACGTTGTAAGGCCCAGGTTAATGTTCTTCGCCACTGATTGGATGACCGAGGCACGTGATCTGTACGTAAAGGTTCTATCATTGGTCGGTCGACGAAGTTTTTCCTAAATCTAAAAAGGTAAGAACAAACAGAACAAGCTGAAACGACTGTTTATAGATGCATGTTTTTTTTTTTTTCAAGTGACTGAATATGAGTTTTCTGGTCATCTAAACAAAATATTCTAACGCTTTCACACTCGTGTTTATTAAAAACGACGATTAATAACCTGAGTTTAAAACTGTGCTAATTTACTCAATTCCCTGCCTTGGCTGGTTGGCTGGTCTTAGCTGGTTTCAGATGGAAGCAGCTGGTTTTAGCCAGTCTCTGTCTCCCAGGATGGTTTTAGCTGGTCGTTCCAGCTGGTCTCCCGGCCCGAGAAGTGGCCAAAACCGACCCGCAGACCCGCATAAACCAGCTCAGCCCAGGCCGGTTGACCAACTAAAACCAGCCAACCATCTCAGACTGGTTTTAGCTGTTTTTTTCAGCAGGGTTGCCAGCATGAACTGCGAGGGGGAAAAAAAAGATGTGGATGATGCATCTCCGCTTTCTTCCACCAGAAAAGTGAAGCCAAGTATATGGTCTCTGTCGTCTTGCACAGATGACGACATTTGCTTAACAATGCGTTTCTACATAAGCCTAGTATTAAGGTGCGTAGTGTGAAGGTAATCTGGACACAGACTATCACGTCCGTCATGTGACGTTACCTAACCGCATCGCTGCGATTCATGTTTCCACAGGTTGCTAAAAATCCCACTGGAAACGGTAGGAGACTTCAACCTGCTGTTGTACTCTCTTCACAGACTGCCTAGTAGATATTGTAGGGAACTATCCCATTTCAGATGGAGCTTTCAGAGCATTGAATCTATTCCATAGAGTACTCTGATTAACAAATGATCAGGGCTCCTTTTAGTAGCCTGAACACTTTCATTGGTTACTGAATTAATTTGACTCGCTTTTTGAACCTCAGTTAATAGGCTTTATATGGCCATGCAACTCCAAATAAACCGATAAGGACTACATATGCTGTTGAGATCTAAGACTCCTGATACTTAAATTAGAGTAACTGTAGTTCATCACTGTTCACATGACAACCTGTAATTCTAGCTAAATATACACAATGAAGTTTGCTGCAACAAGTAACCTAATATTTACCTGTGTGAAAAAGAAGTTAATTAATATAGTTGTTTATTTTTTTTTATTGTATAGTTAAAGTTATAGGACAAATTATCGAATTGCATTTATTCTAGTCAGCATAAAAACCATTACGTTTACATTTTCTGATTTATTGATCTCACTTGTGTCAACTACTGAATTAAATCCTGAATGGAATCTTTCAAGAATCGGAATCCAAGAATCAAAACTCCACTTATACATATACTATTTGACGCTGTATATGTACACACACACACACACACACACACACACACACACACACACACAACATATTTTATTAATGAATTTACTACAACGGCTTATTTCTCGCATCTGAAGTGGAGATGCACGAGACGCGCATGCCTCTCTTCGTGCGCATAAATGCATTTTTCATGGCGCTTCAGGTTTTTGCCCGTTGTCTTTTCCATCGGCCACCGAGCACATCTGTTTTCTCACTCTGAGCACGTAGCGCGCCTCTGTCAGCGCGTGTCTCTCCCCGCGCGCGCGCGCGCGCCCACACGAGCAGGCAGGAGCCTTTGACGTCATACAGAGGCACTCCGCCAGAGCTCGAGCAGCCACAGCTGCCCGCGTGTGTTAAATCAATCTTTCACGTGAATGACTGTGCAGCTCCCCCTCTGGCATCCTGAAACATCCTCAGAGAGATTTCAGGCACTGAATTTAGGTGAATGGAGGGTGAGAGAGGCTCATTCACAAAAAAAATCGCGCCTGGCGTTTGCCTACACTGGACCTGTGTGAGATTTTTGACGAGTTACGACCAATTAGAATTCGTTTAGTTGCCATGAGAAGGTGAACTGTACAGGATAACCGGCCATCTTAAGTGGGAGTACAAATAATGGGGAGTGCCTATTCAGTCGAAAGGCACAGCAAACAGAAGCTTATTATACATCTTGATGCCTCACAGCAGCAAGTCGATCACTAAGCAGGTGGTGTTTTGCAAATAACTACCATAGGAACCTTCTATAGGTCTTCCAAGACACTATAAACATTGCATCTACAGATTCAAGAAAACGTCTACATACTGTAACGGATTGAATTCAAGTTTTGTGACTTTAGTGACTGCTTGGATGCGAAAGTACAGAAATAGTACAGGACCTACCTTTTATCACATATGCCCACAGATACCAGAGGAGTTCTGACATATCTGACTTGACGGATTTACGCACTTTCTCCAGGATCAACGCTAGTGATGCAGGGACTCACAGGATAGCTTCTATAAAGATAGAAGCTCCCTCAAGATCAGCGACATAAGCTTTTGCAAGAATGATGTGCAGCTGTAGGAACCAGACCTGAGCTTTCTTTTGCGTCAGTGCAACTCGGGTTAGATTTGAGATTCTGTTGGAGCTGGGGTTTAAACCAAAAAAGGAAAACTGTGTTGTTGCTGTCCCTCATGTCAGTTCAATTCTGTACCGAATTATGAATTACGCTGGAGTCCAAAGAGCATTGGATGCCATTGATGCTCTTTATATAGAAAATACAAGCCTGGAATAAAATGATCACAGAATCACAGAATGTTCTTTTTTGATTAAACTATCTCCATAAAAGTTCAAAAGGTGTTTTTAAAGAGTAGGAAAACCATTCTAGACAGCAGCATTGAAGAAGTTCGTAGAACTTGTTTTTTTTTTTAAATCTTCCATTCAACCGTTATTCATTTAAGCACCACGGACAGCTCCACAGCAGTTACCCTTGAGGACATGTATTGACCAAAAGCATCAAGAAAAATCACAAAATATCATTCTGAGAGCATCTTGCTTTATTGACAGACAAACCCACCCAAACCAACTCCAACTTCTCCTTAAAAACATATACCAACATTCATTTCAACAGAACCGCCCAAATTACTTTCAGTTATAGCTTACTTAAACTTACAAAAAATGCTCTTCATACTCAACCAAACCAACCAGGAGCTTGTTTAAAAATTCAGCTTGCCTCTATCTGCAGCTATTTAACCAGTCTAACAGAATCTATTCATGCAAAACATTTTTAAGCTGTTACTGCCGGTATATTTTATTATTTTTCTTTTTCCTTTTATTGAGATCTTAAAAAGCCCTGTCAGCCTCAATACTGTTTTTGTTTTTTTTTACCATGCTACTCCCTGAACTGAACTCACTAACCTGGTCTACACATTAGGGCCAAGAACGGACAAATGATCCCCTCTTCAAGACAAATAGCCTCGCTTTTAAGACCGATAGTCTGGAGGAAGGAAAGTCCCATCCATATACTTCATAGCATCAACCCCAGTTTAAGTCGATGGGGGTCGATCCAGGCTGGACGAGCTGCACCTTGCCCCTTGGCTCAACAGTCATTTATCCAAATGGTGCCACTTGCATGCAAGGAAGAAATTTGTTGATGCTGAAATCCCACTGCTTCTCGGTATGAACGTGGTTAGATGGTAAAAGCTTAACTCTAGTAAAAAAGCATATAATCTTTCAGATCTTAAGAGCTGTAGATAATTGAACTGTACATTTTGGCGGGTCCCTCCGAGGCGTTCTCCACCTGCTAAGCAACTGCCATTAAGATTAAAAGATAGCTTTCTCCCTCACTTTCTATAGAAAATTGTTGGCTTAAAAAAATGTTACTTAAACCATCACCCTCCCTTTTCCTTTCTAGTCTAGAAATTAATGATTTCCTTCTAAAAGCTATTAAGGTATTTGGGGAGGGTATGTTTAGTAATGACACGCAATGCCATTTAAGAAATCAAAATCATGTCTAGTTTATCCTAGCAAAAGCAGTGATTAGAACTATTTAACAGTACACTGTAATAATCCACTTTGTACACACTGAATCATCAAATTCATGCGTTCGTCTTTAGTTTACCTTTGTCTTGCGTGAATCATACACCATGGCAACAAGAGTCTAAATTTAGAATATTGGACATTTCTGTTTCCTTGTAATTGTTTCTTGTTAATAAACCCCTGGCCTTCGTTTTGAATCTCCCCAGAGCTTGGCGTATTGGCTGCAGTTGTGCTATTACTGCACATCGTAATGGCCCAGGATCTATTTTTATCCCTCTGTCAGGGATCCGTTCGAACTTGATTATCTAAAGACGCATGGTCAGTCATTGATACAATTTATCTACCACTTTAAACTCGGCCTCGGCCTTTGCTCTCTCACTGAGGGCAACAGGCTTTCTCATGGGGCAATGAGAATGTTTAAAGCTTTTGGTGACCTTTGCAGGCATGGTCATGTTGCTCAGCATGAGAGACAAATGAAGTGTCAGCATGAAGGAAAAGATAGAGTCATTTAAAAGAATGGATGTTCTTCTTGTTGAGAGATGAATGGTGGCTGGGGTGGAACAGGTGGGCATTACAACTCTTTCAGATCGCTTCAGGAAACAAAGGCCTTTACACGTAATTTAGAAATATACATATTAAACATCCTCCTACTTTGACATACACTGTAAAAAGAATCCCTCAAATTTACGGTGAAAAAGTCTACCATAAAAATATGGTAACAATGTTCTTTGGTTTTAAATAAAATTTACAGTTAAATACCGTAATTTCATTAACTGACAAAATGTTAGTATACCAACCTATAAAAGTACTGAAATCTATTTTGTATCTTTGAAATTCAAGATGAGAAAGTCACGTGATGAACCAAAGCACAAGCAGCTTTTATATGTGAACATATATAGAAGATGTTCAGTGTCATTCACACAAGCATTAAAAACCAACATGGTGAAGCTCATTATACTGAAATATGCAATAAGATTAATTTAACAACATTAGATGTAACATACAACCCTGATAAACATACCTGAAAAGAAAAATATTGTGATTTTAAAGAAAAAATATCACATTCAAACAAAGCATTAAATGCAGTGAAGGGAACATAAATTTAATTTTTTTTTCCATGTAAATTTTACAGGAATTTACTGTTAACCATTTAACAGGATTTTACTGTAGCATTTTTACAGTATTTTTTACAGTGTAATTTAAACCAGTTGTAAATTAAAAACATACAATGGAACATAAATAAAAAAAGTATAATCACATTTCATTATATTTTAACAATGATAAATTTTAGTAGTCTAACAGAATCCATCCTATTCAGACTATTTATAAAACCTACACAAACCCAGAAGCTTGCATACAGTAAATACACTTAAAACCCAAATAACCAAAGCAATACAACATTTGCAGGAATATTATTCCATTTTAAATGTCCTAATTTACATAAAGAGCGAGAAAGACAGGCGGTGTGCATTGCACCCTTTCCTTTGTTTCTCTCTACCATTCTCTATAACACACACCCTCATGCAGACACAGAAATGCTTGCAGCCACAAAAAACCTACCCACATAATGGAGGTCTGAAGTCAGACACTGTTTTGAGCCTGATCTGTTTACCATTTAACTATTCGTTTGAATAAAAAAACAAAAAGGCTGCTCTGAAGTGTTGAGGATAAGGGCAGGCAGAGAGGAGACAGGTCTAATATTATTTTAGCTTTGTCTAAAAGACTGATAGGACTTAAGAGAAAAGCCTTGGAGAATTCTGTATGATGTGTCTAGCGCTCCGGTTTAAGGAGGATATCATTTATGGATGCCCATTATATATTGACTGCAAGCAAACAGATGCACCAAAATGGACATGTGTGTTTGTGAAGACACTTATGCTGCAGCAATTTGCATATCTGCAGACAAGACCTCCCAGTTTCAGAGTGATGGTGAGATGCTCGTGCCCCCTTAGTCTATTTCTAAGTCAAGTGGATCCAATCAAATCTTATCTTTCAGTTAAATCAAGTTGGGATTTGAAACCCGGTTTTCTTGTATGCTAAATATAGGTCTTGCACTTACATAAAGAATTATTAAAGGGATTTGTGTTTTGGTCATATTTGATCTCATCTAGGTCAGCAAGTGAGCAATGTCACTTGTAAAGATCAGCAAATCCACCATCTGGTAATTTGTCTTCACGAGTGCACATTGAGGTTCTTGGGAACTTATAACAATTCATTTACAATCCAGGTGGACTCAAGAAAACATGTGCACCTTACCTCCTAGAAGTAGTATTGAAGTCTAAATTTGAGACCAGCTGGTAAAGTCGCGATGCATAAACACTCGAATAATGCTGTTCCCAGATGCACCAGATGACAATATTAATCAGTATCTGGGGATAAATACAACCTTACTGAAAACAACCACCCTGATGTATAAAGACGTTAGTTTGACATTGGGTTGAAGTGTTACGGCATGTATGGCTCTCTAATACAAAATAAAACTGGAGAGGAGAAGCATTGTCCTTCGGGGAATAAGCTTTACCTCCAAAATACACTGTTAAAGTCTGTGAGCTCACAGTTCTTATTGAAGTTACAGTCCCTCCAGTGTTGTAAGTCTCACACACACTGACAATGCTGCCACTAGCAATCAAAGACTCAAAGAACTCCATTTGAAGGATTACGGTCTTGTAATTTTCACATTTGCTCAGCGCCACTGGACAAGCCACTAAACAGGGTATATCATCTATTGAGCTGTGAGCAGGTAAAGGGGCTTATGCTCTGAAAATTGCTATTTGCCTCCATCCTCCGAGACCAAATGGGAATTAATTGAGTCTAATTAAAGCTCATCTCCACTGCAAGCACTAATGTGGTCAATATCTATCCAGCAAGAGACTGTCCTCAATTATCCCGGCTTCACAATTATCATCATCATTACAGCAGTGTCATTTTTATGCCAGTATTTTAGAGATATCTTTTCAAGACCCGTTTCCTTTGAGAAAACCAGAAAAAGGGTTTTATTCCACCATTGCAAGTCCCTCATTTGTCAGTTTTCCCCTCTCCTTCGCTTCCTTCAACTTTCAGACAAGGCTTTGTCGGCAGGTGATGGATTGTAAGAGTCTCTTGGTTATCTCAGGAGTCGCAGGTAATCTGGAATATGCCAGATGAGACCCAGGTTTGCCAAATGAGCCATTGCAAACACACATATGCGAGGAGACACAAATACATTTACTATTGATTCAACAAACCAAATGCCCCATCACTCAACTGTTTAAATAAGGCCCTATCCAAGATAGCGCTCTCAACACCGGTCTCCCTCTGCATCCACACTTAGGTGATGCAATACTGCACGGATGGTTGAGAAATATTCCAACGAAAGTTCTGCACTAAAGGAGCACAGCATGAGCACTTGTGAGCATGCTTCTGAGTCTGAAAATGACAAATGGGATACCCTACAACCTTGAGGACTTGTGCAAACGAAGGCTATAGCATTGCATCCAACATCAAGTAATGGCCTCTAGTCAAAAAAACAATGGCATGGCACTTGAATTTACAGCAGGTAGTAATGAATCTCGACACCTGGACAAAGACACTTAATGGAAAGTGAGATCTCGTTAGCCTGATGGGAATTATCTTATGAGTAGTAGAAAAGCTATGATTAAAATTGGTGCAACAAATATATGTTGGACCTTCAATGTAGTGCATTTAGACTATTATTCTCTGACAAACATTAATTATTTGAAACATCTTACTGTACGTTTTCACCACAGGGACGATTGTTCAACCTGGGGCACCTTGTTCAAGAGCGCAATGGCTGTAAATCATGAATCAACACTCTGCTTTTTAAACCCATTAGTTTCGGATTACCAGTCTGGCATTTTCCCTTCCTGACATTCCTCGAGTATAATTAATAACCCAAGATCTTAAAAAGGAGTCTTACGGTCGGCATACCTCAAGTACTTTACGAAACAAAATATATGTAAATTTATTGGAGGATATAATGTGATATATGAAATAATATATTTTTATATATGGGACTCTAGTCCTTACAGTATCCTGTAATATATTCATGAACCATGTATAGCCATATATTGATACATATAAAATATATATTTAGCAATAAGACAAACAATACTAGCTTCACTGAAACACTCATTCCTTATTAACACGTAAAATGTCCCAATAGGCCTACAAAGGACCCCAATGCAAATTAACGTTCACATTTAATTATTCAGCAGACACTTTTATCCAAAGCGACTTAAATGAGGACAATAGCAATCAAATCAACAAAAGAGCAATAATATGTAAGTGCTATGTAAGTGACATAGCAACATTTATTAGTGCAAACACAATGAAGGGCATTTTCCATTGTTTCCAATGACCTATTTTCATTGATGACTACCTTTTCATTGACGACTACCTAATTCAAAGTGTAAATCTATTCTACAGATTGAAACCAGTGGGCAAGAACCCACTAAAGTGACACTAACTTGGTCTCCACCACATACCTTGGAAAAAACTTCAGTCATCAGTTGCAGAAGTTCCCAGCCACAAAATAAAAAACAAAACAAAAAAAAACATCAAAAAACACAGTGGGATCTGAAAGGCAAAGAAAATCATTCTTTACTGTCAGTGGCATTTTTTACCTTCCAAACTGGCCAAGGCGGTACGGTTCAGTGATTTGAGGTGGAGAGAAGGAGTCCTGAGTTTTAATGGCTCATTGTAGATTTTTGTGGCAGATGAAATATGTTTTAATTTGCCAAGCGCTAGAGGGGCTGTCGATAACTCACATGCGGGAGAAAGCACCAAAAGGCGGGAATGCTTTTTCTCTCTCTCTCTCGCTTGCTTTCGTTCTTCGCTCACGTTGGTGCTCCTGCATGTTCCCATGGTAACGGAGCACAGCAGCGATGCAAGGCGAGTCACATGCCAAAACTGAATGAGATAGACACCAAATACAAATTCTCTCACTGTCTCTGAGTCTTTCTATCTATCCAACCTGTCCATTTATGTCTCGCGTGAACACCTCAGCCATAAATTGAGTGTGACAGATAAACAGTGCAAATAACTAAAATTATGCATGCAAAGACTGGAAACGGAAATGTATTCAGGACTTCAAAATTCATCAAAACGAGCATAGTTTCGCATTCGCCTGATATTTCTCTTACCGGGTTGTAAGAGGTCCAAAGGAGATCATGCACTTTACCCAGGAGGCGAAGGCTCGGATCAGAAAAGGGTAATGCGTGGAGTATTTAAAAGTTCTCAAGTATATTGGAACATTCACAATCTCTCCGGCCGACCGAACAGATTCCACAAAAAGCCACAGTAGGAAAATGAGATGTCAAGTGTGATTAATCTTCACACCATGAGAGAAAGAGAAATGCGGGAATTCGGGTGAAGAACAAGAAAGACTTGGCACAGCAATAAACGAGCTTGACATTCATCCATATTTTTTGATGTGAGGTTCCGAGACCTGAAGGATGTGTGTGGCATTCAGGTTAATGCTCACATTTTTATCTTTTACGGCTGTAGATTGCTTCTATTCTAGAACATTTAGAGGTTGCCCAGTGAAGCTGTTCTTGTACAGTTGGATCCAGCCAGGTTTTAGGCCTCTGCTTGTCAAGGACCTCAGTCAGCTTTAAATGAAGTTAAATATAAAGAGCACATGGTGTGTGGCTCTGTGTGCTCACATAGTGAAAAATACAACAGACAAGAGAGAGGAGGTTACTTTTAATATGAAACAAAGTCTCAGTTTTAAAATCTTAAATAAATAAATACTGTTTAAATAATAAATACTGTTTAGTGGCCCTTATGGTAGCGCTCAGTTCAAATGGCGCTTGAACTAATTGTCTCTAACTCTTTACTAGCTACAGCACAAAATAAACATGAATGAAAATCAAAAGGTATCATGTTTTTTTTAAGTTCAAGTTCTTTTCTGTTTGGTTAGATGATGACAGACCTGTCAATTTCCACAATTTAGTCGGTCAATCTCACACCAATCCAGACCTGGATGCTTATTTTATTTTATTTATTTGTTTTGCATTGACATGTCAATATGCTAATATAAAGCTAGAGCTAAATCGCTGAGCTTGTGAAAAATCTAATAATACTAATTGTGTGAATCAATCTTGGGGGGTCTTTTTTTTTCGTAAATGTTTCATTAAAGATTGCGTTTTAAAAATAGGGATTTGTCATCTTAGCATCTGATGCTTGTTGGTCCGTCGTCTCCCAGCTTGATGATGCAAATGTCTCTTCCTCACGCAAACGCCTTGAAATTTCCTTGCGCGGATCCCCGCTTAGTCACTGGCCTGAGAGCAGCGTGTAATTACCATTCACACTTAAAAGATTTGTTAATTGAGACAAACTCGAGATGTGACAGGGAGGACCATCAGGGAAAGTAGCGCTATTCTAACAAACAGTTGCGCCTAAATATGCGAAACTAACACACACCGCTAATCTGAGAGAAAACATTGCAACCCTTCTGCTAGGCCCCTGAAGAATGAACCACACGCTATGGCAAATAATTCAGCACACACACGGTTCTGAACAATCTGTTTCACAAGAATAGCAGTGCTAGCGTTAGCTTAAATTTAGCATAAATGAACACTAAAGCATTTAAACCCATTTTGTTAATATGCGTTCCAGTTCTCGCCGTACGCAAATGATCAGAACGCGTTATTATAACTAACCAGAAGTTGTTTTTTTAAATCTTTGAAGTATGACAGCTTTAAAATATCTCCAATTACAGCGGTTAAATGGCGTTTCATGTCTCTTTAAGTGTCTTTCATCCAAGCAAGGCCATCCATCACTAGCAGCATGTGTTTTGACAGATATGGTGATGTCACACCTGGTGAACGAGGTGCTGATGGTGATTCAGTGTGTTGGAGGTCAGATTTCTTCCTGATGTTTTATGTCAGCCGGTCATCGAGGTTAAAAGCTTTGTCAACGAAGGGAATTACGGCGTGCTAACCGGCCCTCCCAAATGTACCTTTGAATCAAGCCGTCACATTTTGCAGGAGAAGGCCGAAAGCAAAGAGCAGATACCTGACACTTAAGCAAAATGGTACTGACAGGTCTGTAAACACATTACTTTTAGTGTCATGGTCCATTAGCAGGAAGCAAGCACTTGATGTGGATCCTCTTGCTGATTGTACGTTCCAAGTGGACTAGTTTGGCTTCTCCTGCAGTTGAAATACATCTACATGTCTTTCATTTTTAACAAATGCACGGACTGTGAGATAATCATTACATTTTTAATGATTATGTGCTGCACCTTGGTGGTTAGGAGAGGTACTGCAGGCTCTGTACTGCCACTGATTCACTGTTTTGTTTTATGACGATGGGATCTCCCCTTCTTCCTCTTTCACCATCTGTCTGGGAATTCTCCCTGGCTGAAATTCACCTAAACTGCTTCCCCTCCTCCTTTGCCTCTCAGCCTCGTCTTCTCCTTTAGCTGCAATTGTTGCTAACTTTCACTATTTGTCTACAGTGACAAAAATGAATGGCTACCAAGCAGATATAAATCAAGTAGCTGCGCAACACTGCTTTATTCATGATAGCGTTAAAGGTTTGCTATTTATGTTTACGATGCGTGCTCAGATTTTAAATTAAGTCCTATTATATTCATATACTTCAGGGGAAAAGTAAAGAATAAAAACCAAAAAGTTGCCTAGCAATACAGCTGAATACAAATGACCACACAGTAGTGTTGTTATTGATGACTACATCTAAAAGTGTTAGAAATCACTTGTGTGTGTGTGTGTGTGTGTGTGTATACATATGTGTGTGTGTGTGTGTGTGTGTGTGTGTGTGTGTGTGTGTGTGTGTGTGATTTTTAATGTTTTAGTCCAGTGCAATAACTAACATATTTAGGGAAATGAAAATGCTTTCTGGGTCAAAAAGCCTGGGAAAAAACTGAGGGTTATTACAAAATATTGCATCTCATTTACGATCCTCAAATGGCAATGTTTGATTATTTTGTTCCCTCTCCCTCGCCTCGCAAGGTCATTTCGATCTAACATGCAATTTAAGTGAGGGTCAAACCCTGAGCTCCAGGGTTAAATTAAAGCATTGACCCAAAAGGGACAGGGACAAGGAGAAAGACAGAATGACATGAACCGAGTCCCCTTGAAGAGAAAGAAGAACATACATTCTGACAGGCATGTGTTTGTGATGTCCATGGCACAAAAAAAAACCACTCGATTGTATTTTTTTTGGTTTCTGAGGCCTATTTGGAGGACGACTTCTACATCACGGTTGGTCCAGAATTAATTGAAACAAGGGTTAGAGGGTCAGTGCTGAAGAAATGACCTCTGCTTCTTCTGTCTGGCTTGAGAAAACAGGAAAAGTCCCATTTCCGGCAACTGAAAAGAGTTTCACAGCGAAGGTGATTGGCAGTCCAGCACTTCCAATCTCTCTGTGGAGGCCTATCAGATGGAACAGGAGCTATTCTGTTTTCTAAAAGAGCACAAAAAGACCCTGGATGGGTTATAGAGCCAATGCGGTCTGGCTTTTTTGTGGCACAAGGTCCCAGTGTGAGCTTTCCTTTGAGAAAAGCACTAAAAAAAGTCTCAGCGGAGGGTTATACAGCTGCATGTGTACACAGATCAGGTTTTTGGGTCATGTTACTTTTGACTGAACATGTGATCATTAGGTAACCAGTCAAGAGTCATTACACACAATCTCACATTAACTCGGCTTAATTAACCAACAAGTCATGTGATCACCTTAACGGTGTTCTTCAATCCAGAAAATGTCCTTAATGGGTTAAAGAAAAACTGGGTTTTAAACCGATCTGCGGTCTGTCATTTTATTTATTGGGTCTCATCTATTAAACATGAGCAGGACAAATTTGCGCAAATCGGTTGTAAATTGACGCAATTAAATTTAATGACAATTTACGCAAAATTAGTTTTATGAATCTGTTTAGAATGTTGCACAAATGTGCAATGCATTCAAATCTAATAGTTTTGACATCAAAACAAACGATTATTTCAGAAGTTAACAATTTTGTGTGTGTGTGTGTGTATGTTGTTGTTGCTTCATATGAATATAATCCCTTTAAATGTGTTTTATTAATTGGTGAACATTTAAAAATTAAATGTAAAATGTAAATGCTTATATTATTATTATTACATATTCGGCTTATATTTAAGAAATAATAATATTATTATAATAATAAATAATCCTTCTCAATTACATTTTTAAATAATATTTATATTTGCATGTATTTTTATTAACTGAAAATCTAAACATATTATACACATTTAATATGAATTTAAATATTTGTAAATGAAATAAAAATATTATAAATAATATAAAATGTTTATATATGTAAAACTGTTTCATTTATATTTTTATACAAAATTTGTTTTGTTTATTATCCACTGCTGGAAAAAAATATAATGGATGAATTAAATATACATTAAAAGATATAAATCTTCATTTTAAAATGTTATGAATATATTTTCTTTATTTTTATAATTTATTTTTCCATTAAGGAACAATCTTTGCACGACGCATTGCATCACTTGAAAGTCTGACCTAAACCCACCACAACTGTCCTGAGGATGTAAAAATTTTAAAGATACGCCCCACATTGCAAAAAAAGGAAACAGAAACACAGTGAGCCGAGGGCTTTCTTGCACTCTCAAAAAGGTCTGGTTGTAAGTCGGCGTGTGTCTCTGGGTCCGTGAGTGCCGTGGAGAGGAGGGTGGCTCCATGGAGATGAACCCTCAGCGGGCTCTCAGACTGAGGGCCACTCCAGCGCTCTCTACTCTCCTCTATCTGCCCCCTCCATTATCAGTATCAATTGATGGCCGCTCTGCCACAAACGGCCCCTCAGAAAAAGAGAAAATACTTTCAGTGAGACGTCTCGCGTCTTCATTGAGATCGTATTGATTTACCTATTGATCGTGTTGTAGGGGCTGCTGGGGTTCATACGGGTTCAAGGAACGATGGCTATTGATTCCCAAGAGCTGCAGCAGCACACAGCTTCTCCACGCTTTCAATACATCCAGGCTTTTTAAAGCAGCTTTAAACAACAAATGGCCACTGTGATTGCTTTAATATATCTACTGTTTCTCCAAGACAGGGACAGAGCAGATGAACCTGATCTTTCTCTTGAGAAGCGGAACACGGAAATCTAATGTATGGAACGTTTCGGAAGAATCTCAAAAATATCTTAAAATATCAAAGTCTGCAAAAATCTGAGACTTTGTTATAGAAGTCATTTTATTCCTAAGAACTTTCAAATTTCAAACAAAGTTGATGAGTGAAACATTACTGAAATCTCTTGAGGTCCAGAAGAGCAATAAAACTCAGATATCATCAAGATACTGGTATGTCAACATGTTTAGCAAATTTAATGGAAACATAAGCACCAGTAATTAATTAACCCCAGATTATCTTTAATTATAACTAGAAAATAGAAGCAGAAAAATTATATTTAAAAGAAAACAATGCAAAATTGAAAAATAATTATTTGATGATAAAATGTCTTTAACACTTATTATTATTGTTGTTCTTATTTTCTAATACTATTTTTAGGAACATTAAACTATTTGGACTGTAACTTTTACATACACATTGAAAGTCTGGAGAAAAAAATAATCATTTAATAATAATAATTAAAAATTTAAAAATGAAGACATGATTACTGAATACTAAAATGCTCAACCTAAATATTATTAATAATAATAACAACAACAACTTAAATGTCAAATTTATATTTAAAAGAAAATTAATGAATTTTAATTTAGAATTTCATTTCACATCAATGTGTATTCTGTCTGTAATAATAATAAAATTAAAATGTTGAACATATATTCAAATGAATTGAAATGAAAGGTGTGCTTTCTAATATCATACGGACTATGTTAATTAGCTATATTAATGGGTGGTGCTTAAATGTTAAATGTTCCTTATGCAAAATGATTTCTTTTTTAAACTTCAGCTACGGGCTAGACATTTTTGTGGCAGTTTCTTGAGTTTCATTCTCAAACAAACAAGCGCACGGATGTACTGACAGCTCGAGCTTTCAGTGCCTTTGCACAGAAGTACACAAACACACATAAATACTGTTATCAAGCTGCAGGGCGTTCATTGACCAACACACATGACATCAAAACGCTGCACCCACTGAACCCACTGCCCACATGCACAGCCTGTCAGCGCAGAGCCATTATACAGAGGCGCTAAACTGAAAGGAAACAGACAGACGTGGAGCACGCCAACCCGTGGTGTATAATTACACAATCTCCCTCATCCTTTTTCCCTCTGTCACCTCTGCTTTCTCTCCTCAACCTGATGGATCCACTCGGAATGAATCCCTAGTGCTGGAGGTCTTTACTGTAACGTCTTTGAAAAGACTTTTTCTTTCTGTTTATTTGGGTTGTAAATAACTGATTCTCCTTACTCTGAGACTTCTGGGAGTTGGGTTAACGTTAGCCTGGTTAAATATAGTCACGTTCGCTATATATATATATATATATATATGTGTATGTATATATATATATGTATATATATGTATATGTGTGTGTGTGTAGCATATGAGACTTCTTACAAAAAAATCATCCCAAAGCAGCACACATATAAATACACACATTAGATTTTTCTGTGTCAGGTAAATACAATTTTGTACATGAGATAAATATTTTATTTTAATAAAGAAACTGTGACACGTAAATATATTCTGCAATACACATAATGTAATATAACAGTTTAAAACGGCAATTAAAGCGTGATGTTTTTGTGGTATTGCGGTGGCATTATTAACCTCCCGTGTCTGACTGCAAGATGAATACGAGCATCTGAGGCATTTTATTATCCCCAGCTGCTTTTATGGCACACAGATCAGGCGGTGAGCAGACGGCAGAAAATGAGATCACGAATCTTCTTCTCTGGTTGGTTTGATTTGGTCTACTGACCGTCACAGGTGGACATAAAGACTTATGGGGCTGAAAGAAAACTTCCCGAATTTGTGTTGTAAAACAAGTAAAAGGGCCATATAATACTATGCTGTAATACTTTGAGGAAGTTCCTCTGAACTTGGGGAAAAAAATAAATATGGCGTTTCTCATTGATATGTACACATATCATTCAAAGAGGTCTATATTAAACTCATGCAGTGTGCTTATCTCAATAAGCTCCTCAGGATAATTAACACTCTATTTAATTACATAACCATAAGGCAAATTGGTAGTAATATACTTATATATCATTTCAGTTTGTTTTGTATTTTATGTAAATAAATATATATGAAACATGATTATCAGATTTAAAAAAAAAGCTTGTAGGGTTCAAAATCAGTGCTTCTGAAATCCAGCAGCTAAAGAAAACATCAAGATGGCATGAAAGAAAGTTACTAGTCAAACACTTAATCACTCATGAAATATTAAACTCATTAAAATGCTAAATAAATGACATTAAGTCGGGTCCATCCACATGATCAAAGTGCACTCAAAAGTTCACCAAAGGCTTTTTGACACTAAGTCGAGCCAATGAAAGACTCGACATATAAACAAATACAGGCCAATGTTTCTAAGGTTTCAGCTTCTCCAGCCCGAACATAAGCACTTCAAAAAGGGTGATCGGCCACCAGCAGTCATAACAAAAACAATCAAAAGCATTCAGAGGGCATGTTGTGATGATTTAGACTTACACTGGAAATGTGCTCGATTGTTTGGTGTATCAAACTCTTGACACCTCCCACTTGATTGCCTGATTCATTTGATTGGCGGGTGGTCTTAAAGGGCCAGCACCCACGTTCTGTCCCTGCGTTACACCTCGTTTTAAAGGGCCAGTGCACGATTTGTTTAATGTAGAAAAACACACACCACTACATCACATTACATAAATTTGAGCTAGGAAATATTTCAGATTGATTGATAGTCTTTACTTATCTAAAACTGTATGAAAATGTATTTCAAAACATATTTTATTGGATATCCAACTTAAGTGCTTCATATAAATCTTACAGTACAAAAATATTACAGCGATTAAAACGCGTTCAGTGCAAATACAAGAATACGAGTGATAATAGAAAGAAAGAAATTCGATTACCCTGCTTTGAAATCTTTTGATTTGAAAATTTCCAAAACATACGATCAATTACATTGCATTGCAATTACAGTGCATTGACAGATGCGTTATTTAATAATCACAAATATATTAAGTATTCAGATGATCATGTATTAACTGAAATGTGCAGCGTGTAGACAGAAGTTACACTTCCAATTTTAATAACAATGATGGCTCAGTTAAAGGTTGAGGTTTCTTAGTTTCCTCTTTTGACCAACATGCAGTGCTTTCGGCTTTGGCTGCTCCTTGGACTTTACAAAACAAAAATGTTTTGTAAGGACACAATGCATTGAAATGCTTACATTATACATGATTATTGTCCTTTTATCATGTAAGAACATGATTCCATCACAATGCGTTTTTGAGCGGTACAGGGCACCAACTTGATGTAGGGTACAGAAGACAATGGACTGTCCTGAACCTGAAAAACAGAACAACGTTAGCTAAAAACATCTTAAAGGTATAGTTTATCCAAAAATGTTCATTCTGGCTTTAATTGCTCACTCTCGTGTCGATTATCTTGGGACACAATTTAAGATATTTTTGCTGAAATTCCAGAGGGCTTTGGAACGACACAACGGTGAGTAATGAATGACTGAATAAAATTTTTTGGTTGAACTTACCCTTTAAATGCATCGTATTCACAATGACGTTCAAAAAAAAGGAAAGGATTAGTTTGCCTTATGTGTTTGGCTTCAAGCCATGGTTAAAGTTTGAGAAATCCTGAGCGGGAACCAAACTTTACTGGGTCTTTTGAGGAAAACGCAAAATCTTTTAGCCTGTGAAGAGTTTGGCAATGCATGCAGACAAATGTATTCAGATTAAGCAGATTAAGATGTACGAGGAAGTGTTTTTTAACTGCCCTCAAGAGATGTCTGCTCACGTAGTGTGTAAGCATGGATTTGTGGTGATAACAGAAAAGCTTGGATGTTTAATGCTAGCACAGGCAGAAAGATGTATAAGATACCGAACTCACTGTGGTAAGCATATTTTACAGATAAACATACAAATATTAGCATGAAATAGGATTTTAGGAGTTTTAGCAAAGGATAACATGCTTTTACATCAGTTAAAGAGGCTTTATCTTTCTTTAACTTCAATTTGTCAGATGATTTGTCTTGAATGAACAAAGGAAAGTGGAGTTAGCGGCAGCATGCGTCATCTTTTAGTCATAAATAACAAATCTGTATCCACAGGGCCTGTGGGTGTGTGAAGGTGTGTTTATGACTAACCTGGACGGATCTTCATCTTTGGTAAAAACTCCTTTTAGCTCAACACTGTTCATTTTGTCCTCGAACCATCCGTAGCTGAGAGTCACCTTCAGTTTTAGAAGCAGAGAAACAAACACAAAGAACAGATAAAATGTTATTAGGATTGAATAGTAGTTTGAGTTTAACTAACCACATAATTTTGGCCCAAAATGTGTTTAATATATAGTATTAGCATACAGTTATGTGAGGTAATGTGTTGGCCTTCGGCTCTTTGAGCAAAAATTATTAGTGCCCAGTTCTTTGTGTGTAAAAAATGAGCCTTCTATTCTTTAGGTAAAATATTAGCATCTAGTGATTTTTGTTAAAATATTAGCATACAGTTCTTTGAGGTAAAATATTAGCCTTGTTCTCTGTAAAATATTAGCATCCTTTTTTTGTGTGGTAAAATATTAATGCTCAGTTCTTTGTGGTATAATATAGCATGCTTTTTTCGGTGGTAAAATATTAGCATCTTGATTTTTGTGGTAATATATTAGCATCCTCTTCTTTGTGATAAAATATTAATGCACAGTACTTTGTAAAATATTAGCATCCAGTTTTAGAACTGAAACATTAGCATTCTGTTCTTTAATGTAAAATAGTCTGCAGTTTTTTAAGTAACATTTTTACCATCCAGTTCTTTGAGCTAAAATATTAACATTAGGTTTTGTGATTTTAGTAATTTGTGGCATACTGTAGAAAGAAACAAAGAAACATTCTTTACAGATAATTTTAATCGTTTTTATCTGTGCTGAAGTTGCTGTGAATGTTTACCTGAGTGATTGCGAGACCTTCGCTGGATGCTACAATAGATGTTTCTAGGGCATTGCTAAGTGGTTGCTAGGGTGATCTAGGTGGTTCAAAACGCCTGCTTAGAAAAGGCTTCCGATCGTTTCTTTTCAACATTTAGCAGTATTAAAGATGTGCAAAATTTACAATATGCTAAGGCTGCCAGCATATCGACAGCCACCATTTAAAAATCTCACCTGTTTTGGGATATCGCTAGGGCAAGCAGAAGTAGGTTTTCCAGATGAGAGTGGAACATGTTGCTGTGGACCATTGAGATTCCCAGGCGCCTCTCGACTATGAAGCCCACCGTGCAGTCATCAGGTAACATAATCACGGCGGAGGTCTGCTCGAACCTGGGACCGCTGCAAATAGAGACATGCAACTAACACACACTGTATACTCTTAATTTGCTGTCTAGGAGAAACAACTGATGAACCTTTTTGTGATCAGTAGTATACCGACATATACATGAAATAGCATCAGAATCAAAGTCAAACACAAACATTAAATCAGGCCTCACCTTGCCCAGGGCGCCATCTTCTCTGCCAGCTTCCTGCTCAGACAGAAACCAGCCCCTCCTGTAGCGAACCAGAAATGGACGTCCCTCTGAAACAAAACAGAGGAAAAAGCCAACCAGTCAGCTCTATAAATTCTGCACATTCATGCAGATTTCAAGAAAATATCTTGCATTTTCATGTTTTATCACTACAGTTCTTTATGATTAAAGAATCAAGCCTCTAGTCTTAAACCATCTGAGGTTAATATGGTGCAGTCGGTCAGTGTGTGATAGTTTTACAACAGAACATGTGGAGACTTGCTTAGGTTTTGAGTAAAAAGCCTCACCTAAAGTAGGTATTTAAGCAAAAAGACTCGCAGATGAGAAAGTAGATTTCTCAGAAAACTTTACATACATTTGAAACAGAACTATATTATTTATATTAATTATATTATTTAGAGTAATTATGCAATTTCATATATCTGAACTAAAATATTCACTTATGATATTAATGTATAATGTAAAATGTTTTTGATTTAGTGTTAATAAATGAATTGGTTGAACAAATGTTTCATTGGTTCATTCGTAAAAATCCCCATGAAATTAAAAAAACAATGTTTTTTGGGTGTTAGTATGAATATGTTAGTCTTAAGGTTATTTTTAAGCCAGTGTGCTCCAAAACATTCGAACAAAATTCGCATTGAGAAGACATGAGCATTCGAAGCTTGCAGTTCGTCACGTCTGCCTAAATGAATCAACGGATGTATCTGACGCCACCTCGTACCTTAGCTACTCATTAAAATCTTCTGACCAATCAAAAGCTCTCTAGAATGCGAAGTCCCCGGCCCGGTCACTTGTTCAAAATATAGTATTTTCTGAACAATGAATGGCACATAGTTCACAATCTAGGCGATATGGAACAATTCAGACAATGTAATTATACATTCAACTGAGGTAAATGAGTTCAGGTTTCATGTTGTGTCCGCACTTTTAAAACTACACAGCCTCTGCATGGTTATGATCACTATTTTGTTTTACGAAGAGTTACATATTGAAGCTAGGGGGTCATTTATTAGACTGTGTCTGTCAAATATGGCTTTACCGAGCCCAAAGGCTCTGGCCTGAGAAGATACAAAACTATTGGCTATTTTAAAAAGGGGGTTGGGCTGCTCGATATGTCCTGCCTCGTCTTCCTGTTTCAGTCTTTCAAAGCACTACAGGGAAGCTTTTATTCATTGTTTTAAATGAATGGGTTGCGTGAACGATTCAACGATCCAATTCTGAAAACGCTTGTTTTCATTCCTGAATGATTCTGTGCTTTTGAATGAAACGATTGATTCACCTCGAATTTAAATAACTTTGAAACATGAATTTCTCTCCCTTTGTAACCTGTAAAATGCTCTTCATTTCTTGGCTTTCCTGAAATTCTGAGCAGGTTTGTTTTCCTGTGGGATCCTGTGGAGCATCATAAGTGACGGGGGCATAAATCTGACCGTGTCCATCTACTCGTCCCCCAATCCATTTATCCCCCCCTTCGTTCCTCCTTGTGGCCGTTACCCTGAAGGTAACATGCAGCTCTTTTCTGTCCTCTCATCCTTTCGACCATATTCCTTCCCTGTAGGGAGCTGTGGCCTGTCCAGCCAGACATATAAATGTGGACATAAACAACACAGAGGACACACAGAGAGGCAGACAGGACGGATCAGGATGTGTTCACCAGAATGAAACATCAGTTTAGATTCAGCAGGTCTTTGAGCGTCAAACTGAGAAAAATGAGAAGCAGACAAAATACATTTTTCTCTTTATAGAAGCTACGTGTAGCCGATACAGGATTAATACCGTAGTCTGAGACAGCAGAGATAGCTAGCAATGAGGTTTCTTTGCAAAGGTAAATTAAGGAATTATATTTACTTAATTATCCAATAAATCTTGTTACATATATTATCTTGCATTCCTCCTAAATATTACATACTGCACCTTTAATAGCTCTTAAAGGTGTAGTGTGTAATATTTAGGATTTTTTAACAGAATGGAGATTTTTTTTTTTTATTTAGTACCACCCTACAGAGGCCACAGTAGTTACATTTTTCCCAGAAGACAATATAAATTCACAAAGTTTTCACCCCCCGGCTCTTAATACGTAGTTTTTCCTTCTGGAGCATCAGTGAGCATTTGAATCTGCTGTAATATTTGCATATGTGTCCCTCAGTTGTCCTCAGTATGAAAGGATGGATCTCAAAATCATACAGGTATTGTTGAAAAGAATTTAAATACACAAAAATGAAGAAAAACCAAAGAGTCTGAGGGACCTAAAGGGTTTTTCTGAAGAACAGCAGGCAGGTTAACTGTTCAGGACATACAAGGGACAACTATCATTAAACTAAAAACACAGCTGTGGATCATTCAGATAACAGCACAGTATTAATAATCAAGGGGATGTAAACTTTTGAACAAGGTCAGTTTTTAGCAATTCAGCTAATATTTTCTCCTGTTTACTATATGTAAACATATTTTTATGTGAAATATCTTATCCATCTCAATTCTAAATACACAAGATTCTGAAAGGGGTTTGTAAACTTTTGACCTCAATTGTATGTTGTTTTGGTAGGTTTTGCATCCTAACGAAGGTCTACAGAAATGTGTACGGCAAGTGTAACTAAACCTTTTTTTTTTTTTTTTTTTTTTGTCTTTCTGTCCATCGAACAAAGGCAGAGTCCAACAGAGCAGCAGAAATGAAAGGACAGGTTTCATTTTTATTACCCAGGTGCCTCTGTGACCCAAGAGATCAGCAGAGCAGAGAAACAGAGGGAAAGAAAGGATGAGGAAAGCCGAACTGAATGGCTTGTCTGTTCCTGCAGACCTCACACAAACACACACACACTACTGAGGGAGCAGCTCTAAAGACAGCATGACTACAAACCCCCCCAACACACACACACACACACACACACACTCCAATGACTACCATTACACATTGTACATGATTGGATTAATTCCCCCGACAGTATTGACAGTTTTTCTCTCTGGCTATAGGTTAAAAAGACCAGACAGAATTGTCCAGATCAATAAGCAATAAAGCTCTAATCACTGATTGATCCCTGAAGGAAAAGGCTCTTTTGCTACAAGTTCATGGCAGAATATTGTTGGTAAAAAATACCAAACAACTGACGTCTTATTTGCTGCCAGCAGCTCCTGGCTCTCATTGGGCGATCCAGGCTTGGTTTTCCCACATAGATATCACTGTAAGCTGGAAAAGCTGTCAGGAGAGACAGAAGGGCTCCAGGGTTCAAGTAGTTATCATCATCAACATGACACAACCACCTGTGGAAATTAATAAATAAATAATAAAATCATAAGATGATTTAAAAGTTATATATGTGTTTGTGTGTGTGTGTGTGTGTGTTTGTGTGTGTGTGTGTGTGTGTGTGTTTGTTAATGCATAATCACATTCAAAATAAAAGTTTTTGTTTACATTTATTATACATTATAAATGTTTGTGTACTGCTTTTATACATTCACATATAGTAAAAATCATGTTTATAAATGTATATATTCATTTTCTTGAATTTTATATTGCATATAAATATATTTAATATATAAATAAAATATTTTCTTAAATATATACATGCACATGTCCTACATATATTTGTATTTATATATACTTAATAAATATACACAGTATTTTAAATATTATTCCATCTATCTTTCTACAGAATAATATACTGAACGACAGATAGATAGAGCGATAAAGACAGATACAGATATGTAAAATATATATTTCATTAAATTGAAAAAGTCTTTTGTATTCATGTATCTATTGTTTACATTTTTTCTTACCATTTCAATGTTAAGTTAATATAAGCATAAAACGGTAGGGTTGTGAATTTGTAAAATAAAATAAATAAAATTACAATCACAAAAGCCATCATACACAGAACATATGATTAGAAAGGAGCGAATCTGTACATGCATATGCAAATAAAATAAGGTCACATCAGGTTATTGGTGGACTCACTTTTTATCAGAAGCCATGAAGTGGTCGTACTCGGCAGCCATTTTGCAGGATAGAGCTTGATGACTGTGTTCTGGCGGGCAGTCGGTGACGACGATGTTAAATCCTGAGAGCGAACACACATGAAGTGAGCTCAGGGCAAAGATTCATGAGCTCGGATCAGACCTGCATCAGAAAGATGTTCTACCTTCAGAAGAGATGTCTTCATCTGGACTGTCTGTGAAGATGTACGTCTGCAGAAGTGAAACATAGACACAATTTTATGAGGCGAAACCTGCATATTAGTTCCGAAAGCCTGGTGGTCTTATGAGGACAAGTAACATCCAAACTCCCATCATGCAGCGCTGCGAGACAACAGCTGGTGCACCAGGAGGCCTCAGAGCATCTGTGTTCCCGGATTTGCCATTAGATCTCTGGTTTGTAATTACCAGCGTTGTCTCAAAGCGGGACGACAAAAACTGCTGCTTGTGTGAAAGTGTCTAAAAACTACCGCTGAGATGGGTTGGCAAAAATGTAGAAACATTAAAAAATATTATTAAATAATTATGTAAAATTAGCCAGATCAGCATTAACAAGCATTAAGTAACAATTGTTATTTACTTTTTTTATTATATTAATTTTTTACAATGGCTTTTTAGAATATGAGTTCAACATATTATTTTTAATTTGATCTGATGCATCACTTACACAACAAGTAAATCATTTGAACAGAAATGTAATTGTATTAGTAAAGAAGCCGCTTATTGTCACTATGCATGGAAAAAGACTGTTTATATTATCAAAATTCAAAAAAAATATTGTGACGTTATTACAATGCAAAATAACTTCTTATTATATTTTGATAATATACTGTAATCCTGTAAATATATTTTATATATACATACATATAGGCTATGTAATTTTTTTTTTTTTACTAAAATTATAAATTCAGCTGATTTCATAAAATATTTTATAAATATTATTTGAATATAAACTCAGTTTTGACAACTTTATGGGTATATGTAAAATGTATATTCAATATATATATATATATATATATATATATATATATATATATATATAATTACACACAAATATATATAATGTAAACATTATTTAATTAAAAGATTAATTGCATCAAAAAAACTTTTATTGACATAATGTGTGTGCACTGTGTATATTTATGAGCTGTATATATATATATATATATATATATATATATATATATATATATATATATATATAAATAAATAAATACACACACATGCATGTATAAGAAAATTAATTATGTTTAAATTTTATATATATATTTATATAATATATATATTTATATATTTATAAATATTATAAGTCGTATTATTATAACTCCTAGGCCTATGATTATTAAATCTCTACTGACTATCATTAAACCTAGGCTATTAAAGTGGATGTTTACATTTAGGCATTTAGCAGAGACATTTACTCAATACTGAGAAACCAATACTGATAACGACTGAGAAACCAAATCTATGAGTCACTAATATTCTTA